>NW_022630207.1:0-34276 GCF_010909765.2 Amblyraja radiata
CACGTGGCCACAGGGAGAATGTACAAACTCCATATAGACAGCACCTGTAGTCAGAATCAAACCAGGGTCTCAGGTGGTGTAAGGCAGCAACTCTACCACTGTGCAGGGTCATGGGGAATAGGACCAACTAGTTTCCTCATCGAGGGCTAGGCCAACAGGGAGGGCATATGAAGTTCTCCTCTGTATGATCTGGAAAATATGAGCACATCATTTAGGTTAACAATTCAGTGCAATTTTGGGAATGTACTATATTTTTGGATGATCCGCCCAAGACATTTAATTTAAAAGTGGACATTTAATGCACCCCACATCAAAATCACTCAAGATTCCTGGAAACTAATTATACTTGCTAAACTCGCCTTTCTGAGCCATTATACACAGAAGCCACACCATTATTTCAAACTATTTTAGAAGCATGACTCCAGCCTTGATAGAAGCTTTTAAATCAGGCGGGTCACTTTGGAGCAGATTCGCCCTTGGAAGTGATGAGAGCAGGGTCAATGCAACTCTATCCAGTGGGTTTTAATACTGCTGAAAGTGGGCACTTGGCACAAGGATTGCTGCAGTCTCTTTAGACCCATTTCCCTGCCTGTCAATCAACACTAAAGGAAAAAGGACTTGCTTGTCAGATGAAGATATTAGAATCCTCTGTAGTGGTTCAAGACTAACAGATTTCATGCCATGCACTGGGTATGACAGGCCCTTTCCAACTCCTTGATAAAGGCCTGCTCTTTCACGCCAGGCCTGTGGGACAGGTGCGCCACAGAATTGGAGCAGTGAGGTCTGTTGTGCTCTCCACAGGTAGTGACATTGCTGTGACTTGTCCAGGGACTTCCATTTGGAAATGTGACATGAAAAGTTGCCATTCGATTTCACAATTTTCTATCATACTATTGCATGGCACATCAATTTTGTAACCACTATCTTTTATGTGAAGTTGTAACCCAAATCTTTAATTTGCCTTTCAGATGGACATTGAAGAGGTCCTGTCAGAAATTTCTTCAGGTATTCTGGTTAATATTTCATCCCAAATCCACAACACAAAATAGATCCTACAACAAATCATCTGATGTTTGTTTATAACATATTTTTGGAAAAGTTATTTCCAAATTGCATACAAAGCATTAATTACTGCTTTTTAGAAATAGTTCATCAGATGCAAACACTTTGGGGTTTCTCAAGTATTCCTTTTATCGGAAACTATATAAATACTGCTTCCTTCTTTTCAGTTTTATAGTCTAATTCAAAATACAATTACTACTTGGATATTTTTATAAGGAAAGTATACTCTTTGCATACTTTTTAAATTGTATAATTTAATAATAGTGTCATTGGCAATAAGGAGGTCATAATAATTATCTCGGTGACCTTACAGTTTATATTCCTTCCATAGATGCTGCCTCACCCGCTGAGTTTCTCCAGCATTTATGACTACCTTACAGTTTAAACAGGTTGTTCAGCAGATTACAATTGTTCTCTACCCATCATTGATCCTGTATCACCTCACATTTATTTGGATTAATAGAGGAGTTTAGGATCAGCAAATTGATAACTGCTTTAATGTCTATTTACTTTTTATTTCTCGGAGTGAATGATGATACAACTTGGTATCCTTTAGAGACCTTTCCTTAAAATTTTGTGTGAGTACTGCCACCCATTGCTATATCAAATTGACAGGAATTGCTCATGTTTTTTCCTGCCTGATTAAACATGGAAAATACATACTTTTGCCATCTTTGACCAATCAGACGGAACTTTTGCTTTTACGTCAACTTTTAAGAGGCTTGTAAGGAAGAAAATACCCAGTTGAGCAGAATATACATACTGAATACATCAATACAAAAGCACACTACTACACAGATGAAAGCAGAAATATTGGAGATACTTATTTGGTCAGGAAATACATGTGAGGCGGTGAGCAGAATAATGAAAGATCATTGAAGTGTAAACTGTTTCTTGCACGAATAAAGTCTGACCTATTGAATAGCTCAAACAGCTGTTTGACATTGTAAACATTTCGGCACTGTTGATTAAGATGACTTTAAATGTTCTAAATTGTAACCATTTTTTACAACCTATCTGGTGCTCAAAACATTTATGTGGATTGCTGTTCCTTCA
Organism: Amblyraja radiata; assembly: GCF_010909765.2. Classification (NCBI taxonomy): domain Eukaryota; kingdom Metazoa; phylum Chordata; class Chondrichthyes; order Rajiformes; family Rajidae; genus Amblyraja; species Amblyraja radiata. The sequence continues at coordinate 2,119 of NW_022630207.1, forward strand.
GAATAATATTTCAAACTTCTGTAATTTTTATCTTATAATATTTCAATGCTCCCTTTAAGTGAATGGTCCAATTTTCATTTACTTTCTGTAATGATTTAAAATCATGAATAAATATTGTTTTCTATCCTGGTCTGGTATCTGAGAATTTTTCAATACACCTGCGTTGGCTCCAGTCCCCACATCTTGCCAGAATAAGCGATATTCCCAGTGCCTGGCATGCAACATATTGAAGATAGGCACAAAATGCTGGAGAAACTCAGCGGGTCAGGCAACATATCTGGGGAAAAGGTATAGGTGACGTTTTGGGTCTACTTTAGACTGAGAACATATTTTTAGCTTTCTTCCAAGTCCCTTCATTGCTGATTAGATAATTAAGGTGTGAATATTGAACATAGCAAGAGCCTCTGTAGAATTCCCCAGACTGAAACACTGACCACCACTCACTGGACCCATCTGTATATATTTGAATAGAGTTTGCCAACTTGATATTGATTTCTCCTGCTCCTTCAAATGTTTAAGAAATATTATCAGATGTTTCTGACAATAGAATTAAAATTATCTATTTGTTAGATCAGATCTATTAGTTATCAATTGTTCATAATATAGATACGGAATATATCTATGAAGTATGAATGTTTGATGATAAAAACTTACAGAGGGTGGCTTCGTATATTTCCTCTACTTCCAGTATGCTGTAGGAGAGCAGATAAACTGGAGCAGCTTTTACAAGAAAAGGTTAAAGGAATAATTTATAGTCTGGCTAACAATAGGTTCTTAAATAGATTTGAGTAACTTTTTCCACATTAAGGAAAACTTTCAAAGGCAGCTGATCTTGTGGCCCCAGCTGAACGAGTGGCATTGTTTACAGAAGATTCTGTCTAATTTTGTACAAGAAATTTCCTTTGTGAGATGAGATAAATTACATTAAAAGCTATCTCATTCTTTCTCATTTATCAACAGATGTAAATGTTTTGTCATTGTCATGGAGTTTATTTTTAGCTCGGCTGCATGAAGAATTCATAAAAATAAATAAGGCACAGCAAAGAGGTTAGGTTTATCAGCATTGTATCATAGTATGACAATACATTTGGCATGTGGACCTCAGTGTATGGTGTGCTCACCAGCATCGTTCAGATCATCGATCTCACAGTATGCTCAACTCCATTGGAAATTTATCAGGGATTCTAAATCCAAGATGAGCAATGAAATGGTTTACAGTAAGTGTCGGTAAAATTACCAGCATGCACAGGGTGCAATTTGGCTAATGTAGTTTAGGATAGAGATATAGCATGAAAACAGGCCCTTCGGCCCACGAACTGCACACCAACCATCGGTCACCTGCTCACACTAGTTCCATGTTTTCCCATCTTCTCATCCACTTCCTACACACTAAGGGCAATTTAGTTTAGTTTAGAGATAGTGCGGAAACAGGCCCTTCGGCCCACTGAGTCTGCACCGACAAGTGATCTCCGCATATATTAACACTACCCTACACCCTCTCCTACACCCACTAGGGACAAGTTTTACATTTACCAAGCCAATTCACCTACAAACCTGAATGTCTTTGGAGTGTGGAGAAAACCGAAGATCTCAGAATTTTTTTTACTAGAGACCTACAAACCTGCACACAGTTGGAACATGGGAGGAAACTGGAGCACCTGGACGAAACTCTCATGGTCACGAGGGAGAAGGTGCAAACTCCACAGAGATCAGGATCGTGCATCTGGTGCTGTGAGGCAGTAGCTCTACCAGCTGCGGCCATCATGCCACCTTTGCTTTGGCAAATGCATCAAAATCCTCATTGTTTCCCAAAGATACAGATTAAAAATTTTCCTCTTGTTTCAATCCTCCCGTGTTCCTGTAAACCATTGATTCATTTTAATCTCCTTCCTCTAAAGTCAAACTCTTGTGAAATGTTCCTCCTCCCATCAAGTTTGCTGCAAACTTGATTTTCTTGCCATCATTGTCTATGCCTCTAGCCACCAGGTTCTGGTCTGGATTTCCCTCCCTAAATTACTTCTCTTCAAAACTTTTCACTAATCTTTTGCTTGGTTCTTCATTCGTAAATTTATTAAACCTCTAGGAAGCACATTGCAATGCACTTATTCATTTTAATCTATTTCTAATTTTTTGTCCATTAATTTGTCAACAACAACATTTCCTGAAAATGAAAACGCCATAAAGTGACTAGAATTAAAATCTTGTAAATCAAGTGTTTTATCGTCGCATCATTACAAGAGACATGAGGAAACTTGCCATGCAAACATTTGGGTATCATCTATCCTTGCTCATTTTATATTAATAGATTAAAATTGTTCCATTGGTTTCAACTTAATCCACCAGCTCCACCACCAGCATTTACCTTGTAAGCACCCAAACATCTTTGAAGCATTCCAATCATGACACTTTTGATTCCTTTTGAAAGTTGCCACTTTCACTTAAACTCTTAATATGAATTTACTTCTTGGATTCAAGATTTCTTGCGAGGATATAGATTACAGCCTCTTAAATTTTTGATCACCAATTTTACTATTTGGGTCTATAATACTTTACCAACTTTTCCTTGTGAGCATGCATTTGTGGTTCTATCACATTGCCTAAGGTGGAGTCTGGAAAAGCTAGTTATGCATCATAGACCAGGAAACTTCAGAGACCAGACACTGCATCCTGCTGATTATACACTACCATCAAGCACCCTTTTAATTAATGATGCCTGAGTTTCTCCAGCATTTTGGGTACCTTCGATTTTCTAGCATCTGCAGTTCCTTCTTGAACCCTTTTAATAAATCCTGTTTTGTTCTCCCACATCTATCTATCTCTGAATTCACTGCCACAGAAGAGTTGAGGCCTGTTCATTGGCTATATTTAAGAGGGAGTTAGATGTGGCCCTTGTGGCTAAGGGATCAGGGGGTATGGAGAGAAGGCAGGTACAGGATACTGAGTTGGATGATCAGCCATGATCATATTGAATGGTGGTGCAGCCTAGAAGGGGCGAATGGCCTACTCCTGCACTTAATTTCTATGTTTCCCTCTCCTCACCCCTCTCCCTCTCCCACCCATCCACTCTCTCCCCCACCCCTCTTCCCTCTCTACCCCACCCCCTTCCCTCTCTCCCCCCCGCCCCCTTCCCCTACCCCTCTGTCCCTCTTCCACCAGTCCCCCTACCCATCCCTCCCCACTCTTCCACTTCTCTCCCCTTACCCCACCCCTCTCCCTCCCTCACCCCCCCTCCCTTCCCCTCTCTCCCCCACCCCTTCCCCTACCCCTCTGTCCCTCTTCCACCACTCCTGCTACCCCTCTCCCCCTCCCTCCCTCCCCTCTCTTCCACCTCTCTCCCCCCCACCCCTCTCCCCTCCAATTCCACTCTCCCCCTCCCTCCACACTCTTCCCCCTCTCCCTCCTCATTCCCTTACCGTGCACAGTCTCTGTCTTTAAGAAGGAACTACAGATGCTGGAAAATCAAAGGTAGACATAAAAAAAACTGGATAAACTCAGCGGGTGCGGCAGCATCTATGGAGCGAATTGAATGGTCAACGTTTTTGGCCGAAACCCGGAAGAAGGGTTTCGGCCAAAAACGTTGCCCTTTTCCTTCGGTCCATAGATGCTGCTGCACCCGCTGAGTTTATCCAGCTTTTTTGTTGTTGTACCAGCCTCTCTCTCTCTGCTCTTTTCTCTTCTCTCGACTCATGCACGCCTGCTCCAACCCCTCCCCCCCCCTTCACCTCTCTCCCACCCTCTTCTCCCCCTACCCCTCTCCCTCTCCACCCTCCTCCTCCCCTTCCTCACAAAATATTTTTTGTGGGGGCGGGTCCTCAGTGTGTGTGACTGTTTGTGGAGGCGGCCACGCGCTCTCCATTCAAGAAGACGCTCATCTGTTTGTGGAGGCGCGTGCTTAGTATGTGACCAAAGATCTTATAGCGGAGCTCTCCACTACAAGATCTTTGTGTGTGACGACACACGCTCCCCCCCCCTTTGGTGCAGGAGGCGCGCGCAGCATCTGAACGCTCAGCGAATATTCGAATTCTTCACTAACCGTCATTCTGACTTTGCTTGTGAAGAGAAAAGTCCTGAATTGCATTTGTCTGATGCAGGAAGATTGCTCCCGATGTTGGAGAAGTCCAGGACAAGCGGGTCACAGTTTAAGGATAAAGGGGAAATCCTTTAGTACTGAGATGAGGAAAACATTTTTCACACAGATAGTGATGAGTCTCTGGAACTCTCTGCCACAGAAGGTAGTTGAGGCCAGTTCATTGGCTATATTTAAGAGTGAGTTAGATGTGGCCCTTGTGGCTAAAGGGATCAGGGGGTATGGAGAGAAGGCAGGTACAATATACTGAGTTGGATGATCAGCCATGATCATATTGAATGGTGGTGCAGGCTCGAAGGGCCGAATGGCCTACTCCTGCACTTAATTTCCATGCTTCTATGTTTCCCTCTCTTCACCCCTCTCCCTCTCCCACCCATCCCTCTCTCCCCCACCCCCCTTCTCTCTCTGCCACCACCCCCTTACCCCTACCCCTCTGTCCCTCTTTCACCACTCCCCCTACCCCTCTCTTCCCCCCTCTTCCACTTCTATCCCCTTACCCGACGCCTCTCCCTCCCCCACCCCTCTCTCTTCCGCTCCCTTCCCCTCTCTCCCCCACCCCTTCCCCTCTGTCCCTCTTCCAACCACTCCCCCGTCCATCTTCTACCACTCCCGCTACCCCTCTACCCCTCCCTCCCTACCCACTCTTCCACTTCTCTCCCACTCTCTCCTCCCCCTCTCCTCACCCTCTCCCATCCCTCTCTCCCCCACCCCCCTTCCCTCTCTACCCCACCCCCTTCCCTCTCCCACCCCCCACCCCCTTCCCCCTATCCCTCTGTCCCTCTTCCATCACTCCCCCTACCCCTCTCCTCCTCCCTCCCCACTCTTCAACTTCTCTCCCCCTTCCCCTCCACTCTCCCTCCCCACTCTTTCCCCTCTCTCCCCCACCCCTCTCCCCCTCCCTCCCTCCTCCCCATCTTCCCCATCCCCCCTCCCCCACATCACTCTCCCCATCTCTCATCCCCTACCCCGCTCTCCTTTCCCTCCCAAATCCATCCCGTTTCCTCCTCCTCCTCCTCTCCCCTCCCTCCCCTCTTCTCACCCCCCCCCCCCCCCCCCCCCGCAAACGCCGTTGGGGAAACAGACCCAATGGGTCTGCACTTGGTCTAGTATACTTATAAAACTCTCATCTTGTCCTCTTCCGGTTTGCGTTGTTCTTTAATTTGTGCAAAAACAGTACCCGATAGCGCTACAATTTTTCGCCACCTTACTCGCCATTCTCCTGTGCTGCAAATGCATCAAGTTTTATTCCGATCGGTGATATATTACAAATATTATTCGTCTGTCATTTGCCGGGTCGGCGACGCCCCTTCCGGCACCCGCTATCAATCACCAGCGGCAAGAATAGAGCTGAAGGAGCTGAGTGTGGGCGGGGGCTATGTTCCGCGGGCGGCGGGTACCACGACGAGCCGGGAGTCGTTGAGTGCAGTCGGAGCCGCTGAGCCCACACCCCCCCTCCCACACACCCCCTCCCCGTGTCCCCACACCCCCCTCCCCACAACCCCGCCTCCCCCTCCAACACCCCCCCTCCCCTTCCAAAACCCCCTCCCCCCCACACCTCCCCTCCCCTAACCACACACACCCTCCTCCCCACCTACCACACACATCTCTCCCCCTCCCACATACACACCCTCCCCTACCCCCACACCCCCCCCCCCCCACACCCCCCTCCCCCCCACACCCCCCTCCCCTCGCATACACCCCCCTCCCGCGCATACACCCCCTCTCTCTCCCACCCTCCCCTCCCCCCCCCCCCCCCACCCCACCCCCCACCCCCCCTCCCACAGACCCCCCACCCCCCCCTCCCACATATCCACCCCTCCCCTACCCCCCACCCCCCCCCCCCCACCTCCCCCCCCACCCCCTCCTCCCCCACACCCTCCCTCTCACACCCCCTCTCTTCCTCACACCCCCCCTCCCTCCCCCTCCCCCCCACCCCCCCCCCCCTTCCCCCTCCCCCCCCACACTCCCCCTTCCCCACCCCCTCCCCTAGGCACTCCCCCTGCCCCACACCCCCTCCCCCTCCCCACACTCCCCTGCCCCACCCCTCCCCCACACGCCCCCTCCCCCACACCCCCCCCTCCACCACACCCTCCACCTCCTCCTCACACTCCCCTCCTCCACACACTCCCCTCCCCAACACACCCCTTCCCCACCCAAGTAAAATATGAGGTGCTGTCCTTCAAATTTGCATGTGGCCTCAATCTGGCAATGGAGGAGGCCCAGGACAGAAATGTCAGTGGGGGGAGTTAAAATGATTAATAACTGGGTGATCCAGTTGGCCTTGGTGAACCGAGTATCAGCGTGTATTCTCATGTATTATATCCCGTAGTTCTGCTCTCGCTCCCCCCCCCCCCCCTCCCAGACACAATTGTCTTTCACTGACTGGATAGCATGCAACAAAAGCTTTTCACTGTACCTCTGTACACGTGAAATAAATTAAACTGTAAGCGTTTACCAAAACTTGCCCAGTCTATACTTGGACTTGCCGATGTACAGGAACCCACATATGGAACACCAGATACAGTGGATGAAATTAGAGAAGGTGCATGTGAACCTCTGCCTCACTCTGCCTCACCTCAAAACTGATCACCAAACTCGGTAACCTGGGCATCGACCCCTCCCTCTGCAACTGGATACTGGACTTTCTAACCAACAGACCCCAGTCTGTTAGGTTAGACAAGCACACCTCTTCAACCCTCTACTCCCTCTTCACCTATGACTGCACACCTGTACATGGTACTAACACCATCATCAAGTATGCAGATGATACAACGGTGATTGGCCTCATCAGCAACAACGATGAGTCGGCCTACAGGGAGGAGGTCCAGCACTTAGCAGCATGGTGCGCTGACAACAACCTGGCCCTTAACTCCAAGAAGACCAAGGAGCTCATTGTAGACTTCAGGAAGTCCAGGGGCGGCACGCACACCCCCATCCACATTAACGGGACGGAGGTGGAACGTGTTTCTAGCTTCAGGTTCCTGGGAGTCAACATCTCCGATGACCTCTCTTGGACCCACAATACCTCAACTCTGATCAAGAAGGCTCACCAGCGTCTCTTCTTCCTGAGGAGACTGAAGAAGGTCCATCTGTCTCCTCAGATCCTGGTGAACTTCTACCGCTGCACCATCGAGAGCATCCTTACCAACTGTATCACAGTATGGTATGGCAACTGCTCTGTCTCCGACCGGAAGGCATTGCAGAGGGTGGTGAAAATTGCCCAACGCATCACCGGTTCCTCGCTCCCCTCCATTGAGTCTGTCCAAAGCAAGCGTTTGCGGAGGGCGCTCAGCATCGCCAAGGACTGCTCTCACCCCAACCATGGACTGTTTACCCTCCTACCATCTGGGAGGCGCTACAGGTCTCTCCGTTGCCAAACCAGCAGGTCCAGGAACAGCTTCTTCCCGGCGGCTGTCACTCTACTCAACAACGTACCTCGGTGACTGCCAATCACCCCCCCACCCCCCGGACACTTATTATCACTTATTATTATTTATTCATTTGCTATGTCGCTCTTCCAGGGAGATGCTAAATGCATTTCGTTGTCTCTGTACTGTACACTGACAATGACAATTAAAATTGAATCTGAATCTGAATCTGAAGGACTATTGGGGTGCCTAGATGGAGTCGAGGGAGGTGGTATAAGGACAGATGGTCCATCTCCTGTGGTTGCTGGGGAAAGTACTTGAACAGAGGGTGGTTTGGGTGGGAAGGGACGAGTGAACTAAGGATTTGCTGAGGGAGCGCTCTCTGCGTAAGGCAGAAAGGAGAGGAGATGGGAAGATGTGATGTGGTGGGATCATGTTGGGGGTGACGGAAATATTGGATGTTTCTGGGGATGCTTGTGGGTTGAAAGGTGAGGACCAGGGGAATTCTGTCCTTGTTGCATCTGGAGGAAGGGGGAGCGAGAACAGAATTACGGAACACAAAGGAGACACACACGAGGGACCCATCTATGACAGTAGAGGGAAACCACATTCACCAAAGAATGTGGACATCTCTGATGTCCCTTTATGGAAAACCTCATCTTGGGAGTAGATGCGGCGGAGACGGAGGAATTGAGAGTAGGGATAGCATCAATGCAAGAGGCAGGGTGGGAAGAAGTGTCGTCCAGATAATTCTGGGAATCGATAGGTTTGTTGTAGTCGGCAGTCAGCAGTCTGTCTCCTGAGATGGAGGCAAATCAAAGAAGGGAAAGATGTACCTTGCAAATATATGGTGAACCCTTTCAAACATCATGAGCAGGTAAGGATATTAGATTCTATATTCTTTGAAGTTTAGAAGAATGAGGGGTGATCTTATTTATGCAGATAAAATCCTTAGGAGACAAGGTGTTAGAAGTTGAGATGTTTCCACTCGTGTGAGAATCTTGAACTATAGCAAAAGTTGCAAGATTAGAGAGCAGTTACTAAAATCTAAGGTGTGTTGAACCTACTTGCAGGCGGTAATGCATTTTTGGAATTCGCAACCCACATGGGTTGTGGAGGCCAGATCCTGAGGGGATATTTAATGAGAAAGTAAAATCATTTTTGAAAGATATGGGAATTGAAGGCTATGGGGAGTTAGCACGGAAGAGATGAGGCATGGTCCTAGAGAGAACCAGTAGAGCAGGCTGTCGGGCTTCCACTAAAATCAAATCTTACAACCAGACCCAGGAACATCTGGTTCAATGTGGCTAATGCTCTTTGATCACTCCGTGCTGTTGTCCTCACTCCGACCTGCGCGGGATAACCACTGATGAGGTGTTTGCGCAGTAATCAACCAGAACCAGGACCAGATCAGCTGTTTGTTAAGATAAATGAGGCACATTGCCCTGGCTGTGATGGGCGGGCTGCCAGAAAGACCAGAGCCCCAGGTAGTTTATTACCAGGATATAGAAAATTAGTTTTCCTTGAATTGCACATGGTATGAGTAATATATTTTGTTGACATCAGCAGACCTTTGGAGGTTGATTTATCTTTGCTTTAAAAAAGAGTGAATTGCATTGCAGCTTTTACAGGTCATAGCAAAGCATGCTGGGTAGGCCTGGTTCCGACTGATGTGAAGTTTCTTACCTAATTTACTCCAGGTTATTTATGATCCTTGCGTACTGAAACCTTTTTTCTTTTTAATAGGAAATTCAGTCTTGTGGTAATATAAATCATATGTTGCTTCTACCTTAATTTAATTTTGTAGCTCTGATTTTTGCTGAATAAATAGAGAAAACAATGATGCATGAATCTTTAGCCTTTATTTTCCCTTAACTTTTATCCAATCTATTACAAGATAACCAAATCATTGAATTTCCGCATTTAAACTTAATTATTTCAAGAGAAGGTTTATTTCTTTTCATTGGATTATTTACATTTAATTATTTTCTATTCATGGATATTCATGTTGATAATGTAAAATTAAACATTGATGTGAAGTCCAGAACTGCAGATATACATAAACTTTTAGGACTTCCTCATATTGTCCTATTTATATTTCCCATTTTTTGCATTACACTTTCTGGAGTGTGCAAGAGAAAACTTGTTTAAAAGTGGGATGTACAGTAGAACCCAATTCAGCGGTGCTTGTTTAAGAATATGTACGGGTATAGGCCTATTTTCCAATCCACTCAATTCGAATAACTTCCTAATGGTTTCCCAGTTCCAATCCTGTTCTTCACTTTCATGAACTTGAAAAAACCCTGTTTTGTCATGTTTGTGCAGCCAAGTTTGCTGCAGGTAAAGAACCATCATAATTGGGTAGTCGGTAGATATTCCAAGGCTTGGCCATCTTTATCGGCCTTGATGGCTGCTCCTGCAGCTGTGTGATCACAGTTAATATTTCATTCAAATCATCCTTTACACAATCCTATCCACTTTAACTTTATTTGACACCCTTCTCCCGACAATGTCCTCTCTACATTGTTATACTATTTGAGTCTGAGGTTTCTGATGGAGTATCTTTCTGAGTATTCTATAGTTTTTTTGGAAAGTTATAAAAAAATCAGTAGTGCAGGTACTGTGTATCGATTTATCATCTACCCTTGCATTTCATACATATTTCATATTTTTGAAAATAATGTGTATATATACATATGCCCCTATAAAAACGTAAACATTCATACACATACTATGATTTTTCAGAAACAATGTAGCAATTAAAATTAATTAACCAAGTCACTCAGGATATCAGCAAAGTACATCTTTGTTAATTTCATTAAATTTATTCTTAGAATTAATGGATGGTTTTAGAATGAACACTCAAGTTTTATTCATACATATCTGATACTTACAGTGAACAGTAGCAGAGCCATTGTTTCCTGTGTTGATACGAACGGAAAAATAGAAGTGAAAAGTTAAATTGCGTCTCTTCCTGACCATATGAGAAGCAACCCTTACAGCAAACCAATATTTTTACTGCAGTAGTCAGCACAATTACTAAGAAATATTACAAATAAAACAACATTTATTTGTCTAGGCAGCAAGAATTTGGATTTTGTAGAACAGTTGATAAATTTAACATCTACAGTATTCACTATGATCTTTCAAACTCATCAATTTACTGTCATTGTATGATTAATTCTCTTGTTAAGAAAACCAAGAGAATGCTTGTAATCTATATTATAGTTATAAAACTCTCATCTTGTCCTCTTCCGGTTTGCGATGTTTTTAGATTTGCGTGAAAACGGTGCCTGATAATGCTACGATTTTTCGCCACCTTGCTCGCCATTCTCCTGTGCTGCAAGTGCATCAAGTTTTATTCAGATCGGTGAAATATTACAAAAGTTATTGGTCTTCTCTCCTGATAGCGGGTGCCCCTTCCGGCACCCGCTGTCAATCACCGGCGGCGAGAATAAAGCTAAAGGAGTGGAGTGAGCAGAGTGTGGGTGGGGGCTGTGTTTGCAGGCGGGGAGGGGGGACTATGTTCACGGGTGGGCGGGGGCTGTGTTCGCGGGCAGGCAGGCGGGTCTGCGTTTGCGGGTGGTGACAGCGACCACCGCCACGAGCCAGGAGTCGCTGAGTGCAACAGGAGCCGAGGACGAGAGCCGCTGAGTGAGTCTGGAGCTGGGTCCTGGCGCCAGTGAGTGCGGTCGGAGCCGGGAGCCGCTGAGCCCACATACCCGCCTCCCCCCCTCCCACACCCCCCTCCTCCCGCTACCACACACACACACCCCTCCCCCCTCCCATATACATCCCCTCCCCTACCCCCACAACCCCCCCTCCCCCACACACCCCCTGCCCACACACCCATCCCCTCCCCCCACACCGCTACCCCACCCCCCTCCCCCCACCCCCACAACCTCGCTCCCCCTCCCCCACACCCCCCCTGCAGAGACTGCAGATGCTGGAATCTTGAGCAAAAAATATACCGCTCGAGGAAGTCAAAGGGCCAGGCAGCATCTGTAGAGGAAATGGACAGGTGATGTTTCGGGTTGGGTTGGGTTTCTTCTTCAGACACAACCTATCTGACTGACACAATTCAATCTGAAGAGAGGTCCCATACTGAAACATTGTTCATTTCCCCCCACAGATACTGCCTGATCTGCTGAGTTCATCCAGAGAGTTGTGAATCTGTAGAGTTCTCGGCCACAGAAGACAATGGAGGCCAATTCACTGGCTGTTTTCAAGAGAGAGTTAGATATAACTCTTGGGGCTAACGGAATCAATGGATATGGGGAGAAAGCAGGAACGGGGTACTGATTTTGGATGAGCAACCATGATCATATTGAATGATGGTGCTGGCTCGAAGGGCAGAATGGCCTACTCTTGCACCTATTTTCTATGTGTCTACAGTATGTTCCTTGTTTTGCTTAAGTATATTTCTTATATTGATTGAGGGTGCAATGTTGCCAAGGTATTGGAAACTCTTGCTCAAGGTGCAGGAGTTTTTGTTTACATCTCACCCTCATCTTAATAGTCTCAACCAAATCGCAGCATCTCTGGGAATGCAGCACTTTATCATTAATGGACTGATATGTCAGCTGTGGCAAAGTTTTCTTGTAGTACTGGAATTTGGATGCTTTCAGGGAAGGAGATTTGTCAACCTTCTTTAATTAGGCCTATTTGACTCCTGATCCATAAGTGTGTTTTGTCTGTTGGCTGCTCATTGTTATGGCATTGCACAACATCGCCAAGATGGCAATGATAGAAGGTGAGGAGAAAGTGAGTGGCGATGAATGGTCCACAAACTCATCTTTCACACTCTCAGAAAGCGCCCTAACGTTTTGTGATCGATTCAGGGAGCGGGGCATGGTGGCCTCTGTGCACAGCAGTGAGGGGTGGCTGCTACTGGAGGCACAGTTTCAATGGTTCCGATGGTGGCAGAAGCAACTGTGAGAGGCCTAACAACAGCCAGGTGAACAAGTGGATCGGGTGCAGCCTGTGGCAGCTGCACAGACCAGCGGTGCAGTGACCAAGATGGGACTATTCAGAGACTTCGAAGTTGCAAGACGGTGCCAGGCGTGGCAACTCTTTGAGTGCTGCTCCAGAAGAGGATCTATAGTACTTGTGTATAGTATAATTTGATTGGATAGCGTGCAAAACAAGCATTTCACTGTATCTCAGTGCATGTGACAATAATAAACTAAACTAAACATTCCATTCGGTTCTGGGGAAAATTTGAGATGGCGAATGAGTAAGTACTGTTTTTCCATTTAACCCATGAACAAGTTAGTAACTCAGAGATGGGAATTTAACACTGAAGAGAGAATTCAGTTATTTCTATTATCAAATTATTTGTTGCTAAAAAAAAAAGTTGAACTAGCTTAAGATTTCTTCAATTAAACTCTGAACTTTTAATAAGATTTCCTTAAAACTGAAGGTAGCATAGGTCATAGATAGGATTGTAATGATCTTGTGTCCCACTGTCCTATCTACTGAGGCTCCAAGCAGTCAACAAGGCCTCTCAAAATTACAATTTTAATATGAGAACAAGAAAGAAAATGGCATTTCTTCAGGATGCATTAAATATTTTAAGACCTTTTGACAGATGTGAGTACGAAATGCCATACACCATAGGACCATGGCACTGAAAAATTAATAGATAATGTTTGTGATTCAGGAAATGTCTTCAGAAAATGAAGCATAGATACCTTAACATTGTAATTCATTATAAAATAATTTAGGATGTTATCAGATTGTCTGCATGATCATAAATGATTTTTTTCTGCTCTAATGATTGACAGCATCGTATATCAATTAGTCAGATGTCAATGAACATTTGCTATTATTAGTGCAAGAGCTTTAAATCCTAAAGAGTTTTACAGAGAGTATAAAACATGAAACACTTGCTAATTCTGAACTGAGTAATTGAAATTTATTGCAATCTTATTTTAAAAGTTCTACTTTACTTGTGGTAATTTTGAGTATTGTTGCATTCATATCATGAAATGAAGGTTCATTACTAATTCATATGATACTAAAATAGAGCTTATTCTTTATGAACATATGATTGTCATGATATTCTTGAATACAGATATTCAGCTACCGTGCTTAGCTGAATTTGTTTCATTTACAGTTAATGTAATTAATCCATCAATCAAATATTTAAAAAGTACAGTTGAAAATATTTTAAAAACAAGATTTTACAGATTGACCGAGTGGACCTGTTGGGTCCCATTCCCCCAACGCAATATTCCACCGCGCATTCGCAGCTGACGGGCCCGCACTAACGGCAGAAATTAAATTAAAGTTAATAACTTTGCATTTAATATTTCCATTACCTTGCCATCCCTCTTCCTACCCCTATACTCCTCCATTCCTCCTTATCCCCTAGCATTCCCTTCCCCTCCTCTTCACCCTCCCTCTTCTTTACCCTCTCCTCCTCCCCTCCCCCACTCCCTCCCTCTCCTCTCCCTCCCTCCCTCTCCTTTCCCTTACCCTTGGTCACTCCCTCCCTCCATAATCCTTCTCCCCTCCCTATCCTCCTCCTCTCCCTCTACCCCCCCTCCTCCCCCACTCCTCAACTCCCCCCACTCTCCCTCCTCACCCCCCCCCCCACTGCCCTCCTCTCCATCTATCCCCAACTCCTTATCTCCACCACTCCCCCATCCTCTCCCTCTATCCCCCTCCTCCCCCACTCTCCCTCGTCATCTCCCCCACTTTCCCCTCCCTCTCCCTCCTTATCCGCTCCTCCCCCTCAATCCCCCACTCTCCCTCCTCACCTCCCCAAAATCTCGATGTAAACCACCTGAGTTCTCAACCAAGTCGCCGATGAAGTTGTACTTGAGGCAGGGGCTGTCGGGGGGTGATACGGTTCTTCACAATCTTTCTTTCCCGTAAAACTGACAACATTTTCTGAATGATAATATTATGTTTGAGCTCAAAAAGTTGGAAAAAAGACAGTTGTGATGCAATTGCATTAACATCCAGGGAATTGAACATGAAACCGAATCACTCATTTCAACAAATGTGTCATACCCGCAGTAAAATTGTCGGAGCATCAAAGTCGCAATATGGTTTACTACTTACTGAGATTTGATAGTATATTTCATTTTCATACAGTGGTCTTTTTAAAAGCGATGAAATACTAGGGTGATTAATTGTTCCTTTAAAATTTATAATGCACATAGGATTAAAAAATAACCCTGAATGAAAGTAAAATTGCAGACATCTTCAGCTCTATTTTAATAATTTTAAGTTGCACTCAGTCAAAGTATTTTATCGCAAGGTAATGTAATTTGATGCTATTTACTTTTTTATGTAAAGGGAGAAAAGAAGACTATTTGCAATAAGAAATCGCAATTCACTTCAGGGAGACTAACCTTGTCTCGTCCCTTCCCAGACAGGCTGCCTCAAAGGCTGACCAATGACGTGCAACCCTGAATTATTTCAATGACTAGATTAGAAGTATCTTCTGCAGACACGTCTACAAAGCTATCTGGAGTTGCTGCCCACAAACATAATTTGACCATGAGGCCATTTTGGAACGTTTGTTTGGTGTGGTTTTATATATTTTTTGTCTTGTCTAAGTTGATGTTGAGAGTTGAGGACGTGAAATGCAAAAACTTTGGTGAAATTGAAACTGGGCTTGGTGATTACAGTTATTTTATAACCCATAAATTTAATCTTGCCTAAAACCTGATTAAGCACATGATGTTTTTCACAAAGTCCTCTATACAAGCTGTGTTCTCTACGTCTGATTCATTAGACTCAAAATGTATATCCCCAATTGCATCTCGTGGCCTCAAACCCTATTTCTTTCCAAAGCTTATATTTATTGAGCAATGTCAGCTTAGAAATTCATTCCACACAAAGTCCGAGACACAGAAAGATGAAATGGATACCAAACCTTTTTAGTGTTGAGAGATGATTAACTGAATATGTAAATTTCAACAAAATATAGGAGGAAATGGACAATGTAGGCAATTTGGTTGGAGTGCCTGGGAGTTCCGCCATTCAAAGGACCAAATAGGGGGTATAGGAATAGAATGGTAGAATAAGAGGTTCAGAAGAATTAAGAGCAATGTAAGATCCTGGATAAATTGTAAAGACAGTGCATGACAAGGCTGTCGAAGAATTGCTTATCATCAGAACAGGTGATATATCATCAACTTGAAAAATTAACTTTGGTTCTCCCTCCTTCTGTGCTGTCTGAGTGCTTCCAGCATCTTTTGAATTCTTGCCATAGAGGGAGTGCAGAGAAGGTTCACCAGACTGATTCCTGGGATGGCAGGACTTTCATATGAAGAAAGACTGGGTGGACTCGGCTTGTACACGCTAGAATTTAGAAGATTGAGGGGGGATCTTATAGAAACTTACAAAATTCTAAAGGGGTTGGACAGGCTAGATGCAGGAAGATTATTCCCGATGTTGGGGAAGTCCAGAACAAGGGGTCACAGTTTAAGGATAAGAGGGAAGTCTTTTAGGACCGAGATGAGAGAATCATTTTTTTACACAGAGAGTGGTGAATCTGTGGAATTCTCTGCCACAGAAGGTAGTTGAGGCCAGTTCATTGGCTATATTTAAGAGGGAGTTAGATGTGGCCCTTGTGGCTAAAGGTATCAGGGGGTATGGAGAGAAGGCAGGTATGGGATACTGAGTTGGATGATCGGCCATGATCATATTGAATGGCGGTGCAGGCTCGAAGGGCCGAATGGCCTACTCCTGCACCTATTTTCTATGTTTCTATGTTTCTATCTCAGGCTGGTGTGAGGTGTGAATGGGCCCTAGCTTGTTTAGCTGATTTCTGGGTAGGTTGGTGCTTGTGCAGCATGGGTATTGGTCAAAATATTAAAACTGTGAATAATATCTTGGTGTTGGTGTTGATAAGTTCGTGGAGAGAGGCAGAATATGAATATGCCAAAAACTGTAAAGAACCTATCCATTACTTAACCAAACATGGCAAAAACCATTCCTAAAATGTCAATTAATATGACTTGAAATGTTATTTGATTATACACACAAATTACTTTGTCTGGTGATCCAATTTGATTGGAGGCTTTTGTGCCCATCGACCAAATAAGCACCCTTTTTTGATGGCAGAACAAGTAGTTAGCTTCCATCAACTGGTCCTTGTTTTAAATGACCTCAGTAGCAGCCAAGTGTGTTCCAGTGTGTACCATGCCATGAGTGGATCCTTCTATAATACTACAACATTATCACAGTACTGGAACTCTCAACAACTTTGGATATCACTCGAGTATTGCCTCCTGGATACCATTGGGTGGGCGGAGCGACTCACGTCGCAGCGGCCTCTGCAGTCCATCTGTCTTTTTATTATTTTTTGTCTCGTTTGAATGTAGTTTTTATTTATTTTTTTAACTGGGTATGTGTGTGGGGTGGGGAAACTTTTAAAATCTTTTCCATGTAAGGAAAACCCGACCTTTTCTCTGTCGGGTCTCCGTTGTCGTTGGGGCCGAGCTCCGTGGAGCGGCCTCCAACTGGAACGACCTGGGGCTCCAGTCGCGGAGCTGCGGACCTACTTACCATCATGGAGCTGGCCGAGTTCGGAGCGGGAGGAGCTGTGGTGGCGCGCGGCTGCGAGTCGACCCCGGAGATTCGGAGGCTCCAACCGCAGGTCTGGTAAACAGTAACACCGGGAGCCCGCGGTTCCCTGCTGGGAGACTGCTTTTCGGGGCTTCCGCAACGGCGACTTCTCCCGCCCGAGTTGCGGGGTTGATGAGTACCTGGAGCGGGGCCTTACATCATCGCCCCGCGCGGCTTGGAATGGCTGCGGGACTTGCTAGCACCCGCTGGGGGCTCCAACACCAAGACCCGGAGCGTGGCCTTGCATCGCCCGGCGCGGCTTTAATGACCGCAGGACACTTACCATCGCCCGCCGGGGGCTTTGGCTCTGACATCGGGAGGAGAATGCGGAGTGCAGGGGAGAGATAAGCCTTTGCCTTCCATCACAGCGAGGAGGAGATGCGCTGTGATGGATGTTTGTGTAAATTGTGTTGTGTCTTGGTTCTTTTCCTCGTGTGTATGACTGCAGAAACCAAATTTCGTTTGAACCCCAACCGCAACGATGTTCAAATGACAACAAATAAATTGTATTGTATTG
Source organism: Amblyraja radiata (assembly GCF_010909765.2). Taxonomy (NCBI): domain Eukaryota; kingdom Metazoa; phylum Chordata; class Chondrichthyes; order Rajiformes; family Rajidae; genus Amblyraja; species Amblyraja radiata. Next base: position 19,679 of record NW_022630207.1, read on the forward strand.
TATGTTTAATCTTTCGCAAAATGTCATTAGTAATCTTTCGGAACAATCCCTGGCTTATGCAATCTACCTTTCATTATACTGAAAGAAGGGTCTCGACCCGAAACGTGACCATTCCTCCTCTCCAGAGATGCTGACTGTCCCGTTGAGTGATACCAGCATTTTGTGTCTCATTTCATTATACTCTCCAGTTATGGTGGATGCTGCCAAACTGTCACATAAGATGTTATCCTTCTTCATCCTGTTAACTTAAGTGCCATCTTGATGTTGGGTAGAGAGTTTCAGGATTTAAACAAAGCAACAATGAAAGTACAGCAATTAATTTTCAACTAAGGATGATGTGTGGCCTGGAAAGGGACCTGCAGATGATGGTTTCGTTATATGGCTGATGTCGTAATTTTTCTTCATGGTAAATGTTGCGGTTACTGTTGCTATATTTCAGGTGAGTAACTGGTTCATTTTGTGAGTGGTACAACTCTGTGGTTATGGTTGCTGAGAAGGGACCAATTAGAGTGATGGTCATGGTGTTAGAGTAGTAGGTTGATTGGTCCTGAAATGGAGGTGTATCAGTTGCGGCACAATATTCTGCCTTGGGCCTGCCCTTACAAACACATTGTTTCTGTTTCAGTTGAGTTTCTTCTCAGTGGTGATCCCCCAGGATATTGGTGACAGGGAAACAGCACTAACCGTGTCTTTAAATGTCAAAACCAGATGTTTGGACTCTCTTTTCGTGGAGATCATTGTTTTTGTGACAGTAATATTTTTTACCATTTACAGTAGAAGCCTAGGCACAAATGTTGTTAGATTAAGCTGCATGCAGGTATGGACTGAGGAGTTCAGAATGGATTTAACATAATTGAATATCCCCACAGTATTGCAAAGAAAGTCACTGATAAGGCATCTGAAGTTGGTCAGGTCTAAAACATTGTCCTGAGAGACAATATGGGGAGATACACTCTCCTGGGGTTGGGATGATTGAACCCAACAGCCACAACCATCTTCCTTTGTACAAGGTATGACAATGTTGGACTGACACCCCACTGATGCCTAGTAACAAGTTTTACCGGGATTCTTTGATGCTGCACTCAACCAAAGGCTGCCTTGATTCCACTTTTGGCATTCAGTTCATTAGTCCAAACTTGAACCAAGGACTGTGATGAAGACTGGATCTGAATGTTCGTAACAAATGCAAGTGGACATTTATTACAAAGATAGACATAAAATTCTGGAGTAACTCAGTGGGACAGGCAGCATCTCTGAAGAGAAGGAATGGGTGATGTTTCAGGTCACCCATTTCTTCTCTCCAGAGATGCTGCCTGTCCCGCTGAGTTACACCAGCATTTTGTGTCTATCTTTGGTTTAAACCAGTATCTGCAGTTCCTTCCTACACATCCTGGACATTTATTACCATGTTCAGTGTCACTTGATGGCACTGTTGACAGCACCTTCTATCATTTTGCTGATGATCGAGAGTAAACTAGACAGTAATTGGGTGGAATGTACTTTTGTGCCTTTTTGTGGACAAGACATACCTGGGTAATTTTCCACATTGGTGAGTAGATGTCTGTATTGAATAAATTGGGCAGTTTGGCTGCAGGCACTATTTTGTGGATGTTCTGATTAAAGAGAATTTTTCCTTGGCCACTGGATGAATCCTTCCTATATCTTCTTCCTCCCACTCAAGAATGCCATCATCTATAGAGCCTTCTCTGTGCTCAGCAAATTACACAGTCCCTACTTGTTGCCTCCATTAAAGCCACATGTAAACCTTGTCAAAATTAATTTCTGCAAGCACAGCAACTTTAATACAGGTATAATGGAGATGGATGGAGTATATGGGTTTCCTCTAAAACTTAATGAAAACCAGCAATTGCTGGTAATCCCCAGCAGGTTAGGTAGCACTCATGGAGAGAAAAAGAAAGATACAATTTTGAAATTCTGTTTTATTCCCTAATTTTCAACACTCGGATTATTTTACTTTTACATTTCTCTAAAAATTGATATGGAGATTCTCCCAGGTGCTCTGTGGGAACTAGCTACAGTTCGTGATCCAAAGTAAGTCTCTTGAGACAGAAGCAGCCCTTATTTTGTAGTTTAAAATCCCAAAATGACCTGTGCTATGTTATACTACAGATTGCACAAATAACTTGGGCTCTTTCACTCACAAGTCTGGTTTGAGGGACTCGATACAATGTGGTTTTGATCCAATGTGTCTTGAAACCATATTTATGATGCCATTAGATGTCATGATATCAAAGTGATTGGGTCAGAGCTCTAAGGTACTTTTAATATTCTATTTTGGGACCCATTACAGACTTAATTCAGGCCTTTTGGAAATAATTAAAACATCAATGGAGAAAGCATAATTTGCCTTTACAGTTTCATTGCGAGGCTTGTGTTGCAGATTTATTTTTGGAGTTGTCAGAATGTTGTAAAGACATCTGTTGGAGAACTGCATTCATTCTATTTAATCTCACATCTACTATGCTGGACAAGTTCTCAAGTGCATACACATATGCTTTATAAACTAATCCTAAGAGCTGGATTGTAAGAATGAAGATATGATGCACACTCTATAGAAGGTTCAAAAATAAACAGGCCTGCATTTGATTTGACGTGTCCACAGATAATTTGCCAAGTGGCTTTGAAGGGCAATAAATGTGACTGCTGTGAGTTTAAAAAAAATTAACATTAACCAACAATAATATTTTAATCAATTATTTACAAAAATGTTATGTGCAATTCGAAACAATACAAACAAACCCATCACCATAATATAAAATAAAACAAATATTCTTAAATACTGAATATTAAATAAGTATTTCACAATCCATGTTAAGGATACTGCTGAGAGTCTATGCACATGGAGCAGACTCTGCAGATGATAGTACGTGGTGGGATTGATCAGCTACCTTGTAACCTTGTCCTCCAGTGAACAACATTTTGACCTTTTCCACAACTAAGCCACATTTATCACTCTTCTTCCCCCATAGCACGTCCGTCTTGTACATCCTCCAACTCGTCACAATTATATACTTCTGGACTAATGACATATTTATGAATGTTCCTGTAAGATAGAAACATTGAGATGTAATGTGAGCTCTTCCATGTTTTATGTGTTTCTCAGATATTAAAGTATAGGAAAGGATGGAATAGGCGGTTGAGGATGGAGATCACATTGATCGTTATTGGAGATGTTTTGGAGGGTTTTATAAACTGTTTTAGTGAACAGTGATGGTGGGGTGTTGTGGGGATTTGTCATTGGCAGCTAATCTTGCTGCCTCGTGTTTCAGTCCATCATACCTTTTTCAAAAGATAATTAAACAGTGATAAAGTCTTTGTTTGGTCTTAGATTCAGTAACATACAGGTGTCAACATGTTATAAGTAATTGAAAATCTGGAGAAGTGTTCATTGAGGGGAATGCATGTCAGCCTATGTGTGGGGGAAGATACCCAAGTATAGGCTGCCTCTCAAAATAACGTGGGTGTACGTCACAGTCCAGGATACAGATAGTGATCAATTCAAATATAGTTTTTCAAATTGTCAGTTTGTTGTCATATGTACATTAAGGTACAGGTACAATGAAAAATGTGTTTGCAGCAGCATTTGTTTCTAAGATGGCTTCAGAGAGAGGGAGACAACACTGCAAGCAGCTTGCAGGAGACCACTTGTATATTGGTGTAGGCAAATCTGATAGCATCGTCAAACTTTGTGCATCACTGAGCTGTCATACAAGATGTCTTAGTTTTACAGTAATTCCACTGGAAGCCCCTTTCTGCGGTTGCACTGCTCTCCTTTTAGATTAGGGCAGTATATTTTTAAACAGAACATCACTACATTACATATCTTCTGCAAGTCTCCCATTACTCACCAGCAGCCCTGAGGGACCCAGTTTACCGTACAAAATCCACTCCTGCTCTTTTAAAGATAGTCTTTGGTTCTACCCTTTTTTTAATCTTAAATTCCACAGCTGGAAATGGATTCCCAATGGCACTCTTGTTCTTGCCTTTGACTTTCATTCCCTTTTTCTCACACATGGAAAGTTCTTGAAAACAAAATCAAATAACCTTGAAAGTTTCTCTCCATTATTAAAGTTAGATTGTAGAGGGAATCAGAGTATTCGTGCTGGGCAATCAGAATTGGAGCTGCGATAGATATTCTGCCTGGGTTTTCAACCATGCAAAGTCTAGACAATTACAATAAATGAATATGTTGCTTTCAAAAACACTGAACTCATCGGACTGCAATCCCATGGCAGTGCATGTTAAATGTGCCTAATGAGTCCAATAGCAGGAGTTTGAGCTTCTCAGTTTGCTGACCATTAGGCTGGAATTGCAAGTAGCTAAGATCCTTCAATCAGCATGCCAGTTACAGGGTAGGAATGAATTCAGCCAACTTTGATACAAGCCAAATGCTTCACAGGAGACCAAGGTAAAAAAAAGGCATTCAGGATCAGGATGAGGCTGGTTTTGAAGAATCTGGATCAGCAATAACATTTTTAATAAAATCCTGCTCTCACATTTTAGGGGAAAGCCTCCAAGGGCATATTTAAGGATGTATAATTTACTTGATTTGCACCCAAAATAAATGTTTGTGGCATTTATGGAATATATTTCGTGTGAACACCCTGCATGACATTTGAAACCCCTATGCACATGGAGTGTGGCATATTTTATGTGCAGAGCATGCATACATACCATATTGGTTTTATCTGAAAGGGGAAAAAAGAGCTGTGAGAAATTAAATTTAAAGCTTAAACTTCCAAGTTTAGTAATGAGAACAAATACATTAAATTAATTTAGAAACAGAAAATGTTATCCCTTTCATTTATTTTAAATACCTAAAATTAAATCTCCAGATACTTCAGACTTCCTAAAATACTTCCTCTGTTCCTCACATGCTTTGAATAAATCATTGCCACAGAAGTACAGTTTATTCATTTACCATCAATAACAAGCAGTACTTTTGCCAGCACTCCTGTTTTGCTAAGCAGGCAAGCCACAAGTTAATTTGTTTACTGTCTGCACTATGAAAACCAAGAAAAGAAATTCCTAATTTACTACCGCCAAGCTCATGACATATGCTATATTGCATTTCTGTGCTCCTGGATATTCTCTGGAGGATCTTGAAGGATCAGATCTCCATAATGCAATAAGTTGCCTTGTGAACTGCGATCCTGCTTTTCTGCAGATTTTACTGAAGGAAGAAGTAAAGAAGACTGACTTAATATGTCTAGATATGTGAATAATATGTGATTACATGGATCTGCAATATATCAAGTTGTATGGAAACAGAGGGAGAAGAGAAACAAGATTGTGACTTTAATAACTTGAAAAAGTAATTTTACTTTCCAATTATGCCAAGGAACACAATGAAAATCTGATATCTTGTTCCTACGTAACCTTACAATGCTGAAGAACCTTCTGCTTGTCAGGGAATATACAGCCTCTGCAGCGATGATTAATTCTGAAGAATGAACACTAATTATGGAGCTTGCTTGTGAGGAGTTTCGGCCCATTGTAGCTAATGCAACTGCAAAAAACTCTTTGCAGAATCTTTGCTTCCGCCTCGTAAACTCGCTTTGCTTTCATAGCAGACTTGGATATAATATATTTTGTCTTTTAATTTGTCTTTAATGAAAACTCTGAATAGCTGAGAGCAGAATGTTGGGGGAGTCCAGAACCAGGGGTCACAGTTTAAGAATTAGGGGTGGGCCATTTAGGACTGAAATGAGGAAAAACCTTTTCACCCAGAGAGTTGTGAATCTGTGGAATTGTCTGCCACAGAAGGCAGTGGAGGCCAATTCACTGGTTGTTTTCAAGAGAGAGTTAGATGTAGCTCAGGGCTAATGGCATCAAGGGATATGGGGAGAAAGCAGGAAAGGGGCACTGATTTTGGATTATCAGCCATGATCATATTGAATGGTGGTGCTGGCTCAAAGGGTCGAATGACCTACACCTGCACCTATTTTCTATGTTTCGATGTCTATGTTTCTAATGCTGGTGCCTTGATGCCACACAAATACCATCTGTCAGCCTGAAAATGGCTCATTTATTCTTACCTTGTTTTCTGTTATTTAAGTATTCATCTCTGAAATCTCTTACTTATGTTGAAAATCCTTTCTAATATCTTTTGAAAGCACAAATATGATCACGCGTTTCCCCCTTAAGCAGCCGACTAGTTAGTCTTTAAAAAAGTCAGATGTTCCAGCATTTTCTGATCCTCTCAGCAAGTTAGGCAGCATCTGTGGATACTTCATTTTTGACGGAGTGTTAACTCTGCCTCTCTTTCCACAGATGTTCCTGACTTGCTTTGTCTTTCTATCTTTCTCTGCTGAAATGTCAGGTTTCCAGAATTTATACTTTTTTGATAATCAAACCCAATGTTCTCTTCATAAAATAATGTTTACTGTGGCAAATCATACGATCATTTTCTAACTACCTTATCTTCCTTATTCTTAATGATGTTTTTCAGCAGTTTATAGCAACAAGTTTCAGGCAAGCTGGTCTATAGTTCAATATTTATTATTTTTCTCCTTTCTTAAATGGCATTGCAACTCTGCAATCAGCTTGAACTGTTCTTCAATCATCTCTAATGTGCCGTCAGTTTATAGCCACCTCTTTTAATGTCCCAGCCTGAAGGGTTCAAGTCCAAGGGATTTCTCCAGTTTATTTCTCCTTATTTCTGCAGTGCTTTCTCTTTCAAGAGAATGATTTCAAATTCCTCATCATTATTTAATTCTCAATTGCCCTCTATTTCTGTCACATTTATCTTTTGTAGTTAAAAACAAAATAATTGCTTTATGCCTCAGCCATTCCCATAGCAATGTAACCTGTCATAGTCTCTGTGGGGTCCACACTTATTTTTACTGCTAACATCTTCATCACTTTGTTGCAGAAGTTAAAAATAGTTATTAATATTTCTTTAAAAAATGTATTTTTTAAAACCAATTGCTTGGTCCTTCATTGGCACATTAATGGGTTTATTTAATTTAAGAACACCAGTTCTGACTTACCTGTGATTCCCATGAAATTTACATAAAATTTGACTATGTTGTGATCACTTTTCCTCATCGAGTCTCTTACCACGAGTTTTCTAATTAAACCTGTCACATTGAACAAGAAAAAGTCTAAGACAACTTAGTTGGTTCCATCATGTACTGTTCCTGACCACCCCATGTGCATTTTGTGAATGCAACTACTTTGCCAATTTAATTTGCCCATTGCGTAAAATCTTTGCTGCAGCCTTTTCTTACTATTTTGTTCATTCATTTTCTAATGGTGTTGATATTCTGACAAGTGTTGTGAACCATTCCAGCTCATGTTTTTTTGTCCTTGTTGTCTCTTAGCTCCACACAAAGGATGAAGTGCCTATTTCCTTTCTTTGCAGTGTCTGTCATTCCTGAAATATTTAATTTCCAACCTTGGATATTATGCAACAATGTCTATTTTGAAGGTCTTTGGATGCCTTCATTTTCCTTTGTGCCTTTAGTTCATCTCTACAGTGGTCCTCTATTGCAGGAATTCGGGTAACGCAAATTGCCCTTATATTCATACATCAGCACTAAAAAAATTGAGATACAGAATAAAATTTTACCTTATGGAATTCATGTGGGAGGAAAATAAACACAAAACACAATAGAAACAAAACATCTTAACATTTTTTTATTTTTAGTCAATACTGTGGGGGAATAAGATTTAGAGAAAACGTCTCTACGTTAATTGGGTTGGACTGTGAACAGCTGCCTCAAGGACTGTGAACAGATGCCTCAGAGCGTGGCATCACCACGCTCTTCATTCTACACCACCTTACTCCCAGAAAACCCAATGTTCAAATCCCATTCCTTTCCCTGATATCCAAACTTTCTAAACTCTCTCCTAATGCACAAGCTTAGTCCATCACTCAAATCTAATATTGGCCTCATCTGTCAAACAAAGCTGGTGGTTCACTTTATTATTGCCAATAAGATAATATGAGAGAGAAACATCTTCTTTAAATAAGCATCTCAGGTGCTCAAATAAGCATTACATAAAATCACAATACAGACGCTTTTCTAGGAAAGCAAACCCTCTGTATTATGAATCCTTTATCCATTCTGATATAGGTTCCTTTCTAAGCTATTATCGTGTTTACAAATGCATTATTGCCATTAAACCCTCTCCTGTTTCACTTTGCTGGATACTTAGTGCAATGGCGCTGAACTTTTCCTTTAAATATTTTAAGTATTTGCACCTAGATTTAGGTTGCTCTACACTTTTACACCATTCTGCTTTTTTGTACTCATGATTGTATTTATCATTACTATATGTGTACTATTTACTCTGTGAGATTCATGTGAACAAGGAATTTCATTACATCTGGGAGTATGACAATAAACTAACCTGAATCTGATTCCTGCGCTTCCATCCTCTTCAGTGGTATTTATCTCTGTACACAACACTATTCAACACTGTTCTAGCCTGGTTTAAACAATCTCCATCCTAATGAAATAATTTCTTCATCTCAAAGCACTCATGCCAATAACCTATGAAATGACTCATCTGTTGCCCATGCTATTCATAGAATCTTTGATTTGGTCAAGCCTACAACAATTTGTGCGTGACTCATATAACAGTCCTGAAAATGTACCTCTTAAATTTCTGTATTTTAATTTGGTCCCTAACTCTTTGGGGTCCCCCAATAGAACTTCCTTCCTGCTTTTGTCTGCATAATTGGTGTCCAGTTGGATCACGACTACCTGAGCATCTGCCCCCCAATCCAATTTCAATATTATTAAATCCTGGCAACACAAACTTTGTGACTCTGGGTCTAGACTTCAGGGCAACGTTTCTAGCCCATGACTATATTATCTGCTATCGCTGCTACATTTGATTTCTTTATCCCCTACTACTGTCTAATTGATCCCCTGTGTCATTGTGTCCAGTGATGGAAATGGGTTTTAGGAACTAGGGGTACACTAAGGCCCGTGAGGCTGAGGTTGGGAAGGAAGGGGGGGGGGGGGGGGGTTTTTATGTGCGGTCATACCCATGTAAGAGTACAAGAATGCATAACTTGTTTATTGTGTATTTGTAGTACAGTTTAATGTGTATTATATGTCATAGCTGCTTTGTTGCATCTCTCTCTCTCTCCCTCTCTCTGTTGGCTGCAGCCATTGTCTGCTTCGGTGAGGGAAGCAGATCAGTGATTGGTCACAACGCCACTCGGAGACTGTGTCTGATTGGCTGCCGAGTGACAAGCGCATTATGTGATTGGACACATTGCCCTTGGAGACCGATTTGTTGATTGGACGGGAATTGTAAGGGAAGATGGTCGGTGATTGGATGCAACCCCCTTCGAGACAGCGGTTGATTGGCCGCCAAATAATTGGGCACAAAGAATTGACAAATAGGAAAACAATAAAATCGGAATTCCGATTTAAATTGGAAGAATATCATGCCTGATCTGCAGCAAAGATACTAGTATCTGCTCTAGTATCTTTGATCTGCAGTTTCATCCTATTGAAGAAGAACCCTGGCCCGAAACAATCCGTACTACTTGGCAGCTATGAGGACAGCTAATAAATGTCTCTGACTCCCTTCTAGTACAGAAAGTGGACATAAACTGGAAACTAAAAAGTAGGGGAACGCCATCCCCCTGCATACTCCCCTATTTCCATCACTGATTGTGTCATGATCAAGTTACCTATCCTCCCAAAATTATCTTTTCATATTGGCATAGATATGAAGTACCTAGTTTATGTCGGGCAAGGCCAAAGACTGAGGTTTCTGCATCACTGCATTTTGAATCACAATATTTGGATCACTTGGCTCAATCATGCTCTTTTGACCCTGAAAAGTGCTGAACTCCAGTCTACTACCTAGCTAATGGGATGTGACTGGCTCTGCATCAGACTATATCGGCAGCTCTTCCATTCCCTGTTGCATTCAAATGTTTTGAGCTCAATAAAACAGAACCATGTTTTCATAAGGCGCAGACATATACTGCAGATGTGGTTACTGAGGATATCACAGTCTCAACATATCATCTGCCTACCTTCACAAAGGAAATCTTGTTTTATACTTTTTATTTTGTTGGCATTTTCATTCATTTGAGATTTACTTTAATTTATTTACTAGGTTAATTCAGGATGTTGTAGGCTTAAAGAAAACACACTAGCTTGCTTGAAACAATATTTAAATAGAAATTTTCTCAAGTCACCATGAATTGCTATGCTTTAGGACACCCATTTCCGTCTATTAAAATTGCTTTTACTAATTAGTAAAAAATTGCTTCTACTAATTAAGTGACTGTCATCTCTCAGCTTAATTTTGACAGTGTACCTTTAAAAAGACTAGTGATGTTTACCTGCAGTAAAGGTGCAAGCGATTATTTTAATTGCGATGTTAATGGACCTGAGGATTTTAATGCCTTTTGAAATTTGAATTTATAGTAATTATTTAATAATATTAAGTAAAACTAATCAGACGTGCACAGTTGCCTTTAGGTCATGTTTCCATAATCAAAATGTATAGGTATGCAAGTTGAACAAAAATGTAACATTGTGACATTATAGCCATATAAATATTCATTTCAGGAATCTATATTAAGACTTTGCTAAAATAAAATACACAAAGTTGGTTATTTGAACCTTTGTTGTTGGAAAACAACATTTGATTTTGGGTACATAAATCATGTTTTCAATAGAAATTAAAATACGTTCAACACAAAATAATAAATCAAAAATTAGAACAAAAGTTTTAGCAGACTATATCGAGATTTCCATTTCACTCAACGCACATTCCAGACATTACTGATCACTGCCAGTATACATTTTGCAGAAAATGTTTTATTTTTAACTGTTCCATTCAAAATATACATTTTAGTAAATATATTGTCACTGACTCCACCCAACATAATCTCTAATGTGATCATCAAAAGAAATTGAGAAAGTTTCCAAATATCTATATTATCTTTACAGTTCTCTTGGTTTCAGACATTGATCAAGCATTGGTTTTGGTAATTCCATAAGGTATTTTGAGCGTTTCAGCAGCACTTAACAGTCAATTTTCTTTCCGTCAAGATGCTTATCCAGTTAACTAATTGTTCCTTGGACTTTTGATTAAGATAAATTACATGGTGCAGCATTAAAAGCTAACATTTTCCACCTACCTCAACTGCTTATCTGTGAGAATAGGGTTTGTTGCAATCTTGCATCTTGTGAATTATCGACTTACAATATCCAATTCTGTACCTTCAGTCCAAATACTTAAATCATGTAACCTCTTCATTTTCAGTGACAGCAAATTTAGTTCTTTGTGTTTCAATTTAGAATGTAAGAATTATTCTTGGGTATAAGGTTCTTATGAACTGACTGAATATCCTGTTTCTTGTAGGGGGCTCCCACTGCATGAAATAACCAGTTTTCTGTGTAAACATTGGTAAGAGAACTTCATGACTATTGGAGTTTATGACAATGGTTATGATTGGCCACTACTTTATAGATGTGATCTGACAACATTTGCAGCTCCTTGTTACTGTCACGTTCTTGGAAAAGATAGGTCTGCATTTCACATGATTCCCGATAGTGATCTAGATGTTGAATAAAAAGCAAAGTGCTGGAGGAACTCAGCAGGTCAGACAGCATCTGTGAGGGAAAGGGACTGACATTCTGCAGAAGGAATATGTCAATGGACTGACATTCTGCAGTAGGACTTACTCCTTTTAGTTCATATCATCCAGTTTATTTCAGCATTGATGAACACTGGAAGTACACAGTTTCACATAAATATTTCAAAACAAATATAATTTACAATAATGAACTATTCTTATCTGATTCACATGTAATCCAGAATTAAACTCAGACTCAATAAAAAATGAATCATCTCTATAGAACTTTCTTACTCTACTTTTGCTGTTGGAATCCAGGGCTAATTTCATCTCAAAATCAAAATGTTCACTTTTCCCTCTTCTGCATATGTAAGATTCCTACCCCTTCCTTTTCCATTTCCACCCATAATAAATTCATCCTTTATTACTTTTCTCCTTTTGACAAGCCAAGTTTCAGAATAATTTATTTGTTATTGATTACTTATTTCAAGATGTTCAATAGGAAGGTTTTGTTGTCCAATTCTATGTTTTGTTTTCAGACGAAACTATTAGACAGCCATGTTGATGTCAATTATACTCCGTCAAAGATTTTACATTGATTTCTAAAACACAAGTATATCTTGTTTTGTGTGTCCTTTTCAGTGGATGAGAATTGATAATGTCCCTGAAAAAGACTACAAAGGTATTGCTGATTACCAATGTTGAAATAATAGGATCTTAATTTTTGTTTAAACTTAATTAGAGGGGGTACAGCAAGCCTTGAATGTTCATACAACCTGTCCAATGGTTTTATTTGAAAAAAAATGAGAAGGAATTCTATTTTAAAGGAAATGTATATTTTTAACATCCCAAACAGATTGTTTAATCTCCCTCCTGTGCTCTGACGATTTAGTTCCTTGTCCAACATTGATGAATTTAAAGATAGCATTGGAGCTGTGTCTAGCTACATAATCACGGGTACAGAGTGGGTTTTCTTAAGTATTCTTAGTATTGAATATACTTTGACTGAGCATCCACTGCCCTCTGGGGTAGACAATTTCAAGGATTTATAACCCCCGCCTGAATAAATGTTTACTCACCTCATTCCTAAATGACTGCCTCTTTATCCTGAAGCAATGAGCAACAGTCATAGATTCTTTAGCCAGGGGAAACAAGCATCCACTCAGTACAGCACTTTACAAACTTAGACATTTCAATCAATCATTTCTCGTTTTCCTAAACTCAGGAGCACATAGGCTTGTCTACTCAATCTCTTCTCAGAGAACAGCTATCTCACCCCAGAAATTGATCAAGTGAATCATTTTACACAGCCTTCAAGGCAAGTGCACTTTTCTTTAAGAAAGGAGACCAACATTTTACATGGTACTACAGCCTTAAGTCACAAGTTTTCTGTAATTGCAGCACAACTTTTTTACTTATCATTTATGGCATTTAAGCAGGAAGTAAATACATTTTGGAAAGAGTGGTGGAGTCAGGTCAATGGGAATTAGCATAGAAAAAGAGGTGAAACCTGGGATGGATAGGCCATATTAATGACAGAACAGGCTTGAGAGACAAAGCGGCTTCCTCCTGCTCCTTTTGTTATATGTTCTTATGCTCTTCTTATACACATTTGGCCTAGTAATTGCTTTTTTGTACCTTGAACCTAACTTTCCATAGTTTTATATTCGTCCACTCAGGAGAATAGAACATGGAACTGTACGGCACAGAAACATGTCCTTTGGCCTACATTGTCTGTGTGGACTGTGATGTCAAATGCCAATGTGAACTAATTCCTTCTGCTTGCATGTAATCTCAAACCTTCCATTCCCTGTATATTTCTCAGATGGTTTCTAGGAGCCTTTTAAATGTCCCAATTGTATCTCCTTCCACCATCAACCCTGGCAATACGTTCCAGGCACCCACCACTCTTTGTGTTGAAAAAAATGGCCCACTCTGACTGTCTATCCTATCATCTTTTTTTAAATCTTCTATTGGGTCTCCTCTCAATCTCTAATGCTCCAGAGGAAATGTCCATGTTTATCTAACCTCTTGTGATAGCTGATACCTTCTAATCCAGATGCCATTCTGGTAAACCTCTTCTTCACCCTCTCCTAAGCCTCCATATTCTTCCTATAATGGGGGCAACCAGAACTGCACACTATACTCCAAATGCGGCTAACATGATTTCTTATGCCCCTGTCCCACTTAGGAGACCTGAACGGAAACCTCTGGAGACTTTGTGCCCCACCCAAGGTTTCCGTGCGGTTCCCGGAGGTTGCAGGTGGTTGCCGGAGGTTGCAGGCAGTGGAAGCAGGTAGGGAGACTGACAAAAACCTCCGGGAACCGCACAGAAACCTTGGGTGGGGCGCAAAGTCTCCAGAGGTTTCCATTCAGTTTTCCTAAGTGGGACAGGGGCATTAACCCTTATCCTCAATGCCCCAACTGATGAAGGCAAGCACATCATACGCCTTTCCACTCTATGTACCTCTGTTGCTACTTTCAGGGAGCTGTGGACTTGGACTCCAAGATCCTACTATATATCAGCGCTGTAAAGATCCTCCCATTAAATGTACAGTTTCCCTATACATTTGACCTCTCAAAGTGCAACATCTCACCAGTTTCAATGGGAGGTACAGAGGCTCAGGTCTTGGAACTTGATGATGAGTTTTGATGGGATGATAGGGTTACAGACAGCAGTAGTCAATGAATAGCAGCCTCTAGTAAGTGTTTCTGTTATGTCCAGAGCAGATTGGAGAGACAGTGAGATAGCATTTGCTGTTGGCTTGTTGTGGTGATAGGTGAATTGAAGCACATCCATGTCGTTACCGAGGCAGGAGTTAATTGGTGCTAGAACCAACCTCTCAAAGCACTTCATAATGGTTAGTGTAGTGCTACTGTATGGTAGTCATTGAGGTAGGTCACCATGCTCGTGTGCAGTTATTGAGTGTACCCCTTCCTGAGTCCTCAGCTGGTCAAAATGTTAAGCTCTATCTGTTTTAAGCAGCTACTAGTACCCTCACTTTCTAGAGATT
>NW_022630208.1:0-34259 GCF_010909765.2 Amblyraja radiata
TAAAACTCTGATCTTGACCGCTTTTGGCCCACTGTGCTGCGATTTCTGAGAGAACGCCACCACTTACGGCCATCATTTTTGGCCACCTCGCTCAGAGCCCCCCTCCGCCTTCTGGGACCGGAGGATTTTTCCCGTCGATGAAAGATGAGAGAGATATTCATGTTTTTACAAAACTCCCCATTCTCTCTGCTGCCCCCGCTGGCGGCAGGAGGAGGGACTATAAAACCCGGAAGTGTCGTGCCTCGCAGTCTCTGCCAGACACAGGAAGCGAGAGGGTCACGGCTCTCTGAGCTGCGGATCTACTCCACGGTGAGTCCCCTCGATGTGGTTTTCCCTGAACTGATGTGTATTTTGTCGGCTTGCTCACTTGCTACGTGTTTTTCCCGCAATTGCTTGGCGTTTTTAAACTTGCTTTCAGCGAACTGATGTGTATTTTGTCGGCTTGCTTGGAACGTGTTTTGTCCCGCAATTGCTTGCCGTTTTTAAAGGGCTTTCAGTGAACTGATGTGTATTTTCTCGGCTTGCTTGCAATGTGTTTTGTCCCGTAATTGCTTGGCGTTTTTAAAGGGCTTTCAGCAACAGTTTTCGGATGGATAAAGTGATTAAACATTTTATTAGATCAGAACTGTGTTTAATTTTAAGATTGGTGTGTGTGTGTGTGTGTGTGTGTGTGTGTGTGTGTGTGTGTGTGTGTGTGTGTGTGTGTGTGTGTGTGTGTGTGTGTGTGTGTGTGTGTGTGTGTGTGTGTGTGTGTGTGTGTGTGTGTGTGTGTGTGTGTGTGTGTGTGTGTGTGTGTGTGTGTGTGTGTGTGAGAGTGTGTGTGTATGTGTGTGTGTGAATGAGTCTGTGTGTGTATATGAGTCTGTGTGTGTGAATGAGTCTGTGTGTGTGTGAGTCTGTGTTTGTGTGTGTGTGAGTCTGTATGAGGTGGAGGGTGTGTGTGATCAACAAATAACAAACAGCACAAATAATATAGTATTTCGTAGTTCAGAGCTTATTTGTTATGTTTAATAGCGTGATGGCTGTCAAGAAGAAGCTGTTCCTCAATGTAGATGTTACAGTTTTCAGTTTACAAAAGTCGGACGTGACTCCAGAAGTCGAGCATCAGTCAGTCCACAAGCCGTGAGAGTCAGTCAGTCTAAAGACCATGAGTTAATCCCAAGGTAGTGAGTGAGTCCACAGGTCATGATGAAGTCGCTCACCCCCCCCCCCCCTCCTCCACCAACATCCCTCACCTCAAGACGCTGTCCTCCGCCTGGCTATAGGATGCGCCCCCCACTGAAGCCGCCCACATCCCCTGCATGAGGACACCCCCCCCTTCTCATCAGCTCACGAGAGCCCCTGCCTGAAGCTGTACCCCTCCCTTGGCTGCACGATGTTTACCACCCCCCCACCCCACCCTGACAGCCCCCGCCTCAAAAAATGTTTTGCACAAATTCTTCAGTGTTCATTAACAACTGAAATTGTCTTTAGGCTGCTTTTTCGACATCATGTCAGGAAAAGTTAGAGGTCAAGGTGATGTGGCTACTGCTGTAGCATCCTCTGGGATAGCAGCTACGTTAATGCCCGGTGGAAGAACTACACATTCTCGATTCAAGATACCCATCCAAGTGGCCGAGGATACATTCTGCAACATCGAGAAGAACTCTAAGATGGCACATTGCATGAGGCAAGTGAAAGTCATTGTTTGGGATGAATGTCCAATGATTAGGAGAGAAAGCTTTGAAGCGGTGGACAGAACTCTTCAAGATGTCTTCAGCAACACTAAGCCTTTTGGTTGAAAGATGAAGGGACATGTCAAAGGTTTCCTGAAGGATGGAACATCGACCAAGAATGTTGTCAATAAAAGCGTGCTTCATTGAATGATGACTTCTGAGAAAAATTCTCAGATTTTCTTTCTTAAAATTTGACTGCTGAATTTCTCTATTAAAATTGTCTCTTTTTATCAATAGGAAATAGTCATCAAGAGGCAGTGAGCAGCAGAACACAACAAGAGACACAACACGAAAGAATTTAATAATTCTCATCTTTAACATTTAAATTGTCCTTATATTTTAATAGTCATTCATATTTTAAACTTTAATAAATCCCTTTTGCACTTTTGATGCCTGTGTGTTCTTCATCACAATGGGAATCTAATAGGCAGGAATGGCTGCTCTGTGGGAGAGCCACTAAGAGTGCATGGGGGGAGGTTGTGGGGAGATGCACTGAATGTGTGGGTGGGAGGGGAATGGCTAGGAGCAGAGTGAGGGGGGTGAAGGTAGGTGGGGTGACTGAGTGAACTGCCAGCTTACCAGGCGTGAGTGACTGCACTGCCAGTCCACGAGCCGTGAGTTAGTGAACTGCCAGCCCACAAGCTGTGAGTTAGTGAACTGCCAGCCCACCAGCCGTGAGTTAGTGAACTGCCAGCCCACCAGCCGTAAGTGACTGAACTGACAGCCCAATAATCCATTCAGTCCACCCTCTTCCCCCTTCTCTCTTACAGTCTGTCATCTGTTTTGGGCAGAATTTCTGGCTGTTTCCCAGCCGCCAGCCTGCCAGGTCCGAGTGATTGTATTGCCAGGCCTCAGTGACTGAGCTGCCAGCCCAAAAATCCATTTGGCCCACAAACTCCATACTAGCCCTCTGGAAACCAGTACCTTCGGCCCACAACACTCATACTAGCGCAACAGAAAGTGCCCCCCCCCCACTGGCCAGCAATATTGGAATTGGTGGAGAGGTGGAATATTGCATTAGGTGACCAGCCCTCCCGTGTGATGCTGGGACCCAACGGGTCCCACTTAGTCTAGTGTATATATATATATATATGTGTGTGTGTGTATATATATGTGTGTGTGTGTGTGTATGTATGTATGTATGTATGTGTGTGTGTATATATATATATATATATATATATATATATATATATATATATATATATATATATATATATATATATATATACACACATATGTACACACACAAAACAAACAATGATAGAGAAATAATAACAATAACAGTCCACGTAGTTCAGAGGTTATTTGAGGTTGTAGTGTTTAATAGCCAAATGGCTGTTGGGAAGAAGCTGTTCTTGAACCTGGACATTACAGTTTTCAGGCTCCTGTACCTTCTTCCTGATGACATGGCTTAAATGAATGTGTGGCCAGAGTGGTGTGGGTCTCTGATTATGCTGGCTGTCTTTTTGTGGCAGCGACTCCGGTAAATCCCTTCGACAGTGGGGCGATCAGAGCCAATGATGGAATGGGCATGTTCACAAATGTTTACAGTCTTCTTTGCTCCTTGGTACTCAAGTTGCCGAACCGTGATGTAACCAGTCTATATGCTCTCTACTGTACATCTGTAGATATTCAAGAGAATCCTCTTTGAAATACCAAATCTCCGTAATCTTCACAGGAAGTTGAGGCTTTGGAGAATTCAATATGTATACCATTGGGTTACAAGCAGCCCAAGTAATAGATGAGGCGCAGGACCTCCAGTTTGGATGAAGCCTCACTTTCGCAATGGAGGAGGTACAGGACAGAAACGTCATTATGGGAATGAATAGAAGAGTTAACAATGGTTTGCAAATGGTAGATCCAGCAGGCATTGGTGGACTGAGTGCTCGTGTCCAGTGATATGGTCGTCTAGTCTATGCTTGGTCTCGCCGATGTAAAGGTGGCTACATCAGGAGCATCCGATGTAGTGGATGAGGTTGGAAGAAGGTACATGTGAACCTCTGAATCACCCATGAAGCCATATCATGACAATAGACAATAGACAATAGGTGCAGGATTAGGGCATTCGGCCCTTCGATCCAGCACCGCCATTTAATGTGATCATGGTCGATCTTCCCCAATCAGTACCCCGTTCCTGCCTTCTCCCCATATTCCCTGACTCCACTATCTTTAAGAGCACTATCTAGCTCGCTCTTGAAAGTATCCAGTGAACCGGCCTCCTCTGAGGCAGAGAATTCTATAGACTCACAACTCTCTGTGAGAAAAAGTGTTTCCTTGTCTCCGTTTTAAATGGCTTACCCATTATTCTGAAACTGTGGCCCCTGGTTCTGGACTCCCCCAAAATCGGGAATATGTTTCCTGCCTCTGGCGTGTCCAAACCCTTTATAACCTATATAAAGGCAGGAACGGGGTACTGATTGGGGATGATCAGCCATGATCACATTGAATGGCGGTGCTGGCTCGAAGGGCTGAATGGCCTACTCCTGCACCTATTGCCTATTGTCTATTGTCTGTTGCACACTGATTCCTACTGGCACATCAAGTGGTGAGCTTGTGCAATGGCAGTTGGAGAACTGTGACCTGGCTGTCCTGAAAAATAGACTGGGTTTCAGAAACTGAATCAGCTCCTGGGCTTGAAGGATGATGTAGTTAATTTGGGCTTCTCTTTTGTTAAGGTTCAGTTCCTCTGGTGAGCCACGGACTGGTTCACCAAATGCAGTGCAGAACACCACAGGAGATCCTTCTTCCCTGTGGCTATCAAACTGTACAACTCCTCCCCCTTCTGTCATGGGGTAGACTGACTCCCCACCCCACCCCTCCCCCCCTCTCCAATTTATGCACATCCCCATCACTTTAATTTAATATTTCATGTATTTTGCATTTTATGACTATTGGCAGATCAATTTCCCTCTTGGGATAAATAAAGTTCTATCGTATCGTATCATTTTGTGTTACTTTTTGTCAGCCCTTCACAGTATGATCCCTTCACCAGCACCAGTGAACTTTCTCGTTTTCCAATGCCCGCTAACTTTCTAAAGTGTGCTTGTCTCCTCTTTGTTAAATTACTGAGCTGACACATTTGCTTTATATTATCATTTATCCTAATAAAATAAGTATATTTGGCTCCATTATTTAATCACCTCACTCAGCTTTATACTGATTAAATAAATTCTCCCCCCAAAAATCAGAGAATATTTTCTCTTGTGCTATATTTCAAACATTTCCTGCATTTTTGAGTAGTCACGTGGAAATACAATTTAAGAAATCAATCTCTCTGATTTAAAATCTTCCACTTACTAATCCAAAATGAATAACCCAGCATTAAATTATTTTTTAAAACTTTAAAAAAGAATTTGATAAATGTGATCAAAATTACATCTGTTTAAAGAAGCCTAATAATTATTTGTTGTATTAAAAATACAGTTAATCTTGCTATGATGAGATAATTGTGTTCCTAATGGGCTTGATCCACTTAGGCGATTTTTTAGGCAACTCTAGGCGACTAGTTTGTCGCCTCATGTTCGCTCGTGGTCGCCGGGAGTAGTCTCCTCAGTCCGCACAAAATGTCGTAGCATCTTTCTGGTCGCCGCTAAATTTTCAACATGTTGAAAAATTAGCGGCGACAGTGGGTTTGACGCCAATGGAGCGTAGCTTGACTTCTCCTGTGACATAGGTTGTCGCCGGTTTTTCGGCGACCTGCTACGACTATGACAGTCACTGGCAGTCGCATAAAAAATCGGCAAGTGGGACAGGCCCATAAGGAATCTTGCATTATAGGAAATCACGTGATATGAACAATTGTGTCAAGAGGAATAAGGGAGTTAAGGATTAGAGAGTTTCAGACTTGCAATAACATAGTTGTTTTGACTGCAGCATTTTCAAAAATCTAGCTCTTTTTTTAGCGATAAGCTTATTTTTATCACTGCAAGCTGATAATACTAAGCTGTAAGTCAAGATGAATTGTAAATTTAATAAATACACTGGTAACATAGACTACAAAAGGCATGGAAGGGCAATGTTAGATTATGAATTGTGGAAAAGACTGATTATCATTTAATATGTAAAAAAACCTCAGGGATTTTATCAATCTGTTTGTCTCTTATTGTTTGAAAATGTTAAAGAAGAATAGACAATAATTAGAATCAGAGCAAGTCATAGTCGTACAGCACGGAAACAAGCCCTTCAGCCCAACTCACTGGTCCCACCTGCTTGCATTTGGCCCATAAATCTCCAAAGATTTCCAATCCATGGACCTGTCCAAATGTCGCTGGTGGCGGCCTGTAGAAAGAGTTGACGGGCAGGGGCTACAACGTGAGCCACACCAACCACTGTGTCAACAAGACCGTGCAGTGGGTGAAGAAGGGCTCGCTGGTGCCTAGTTTTAAGGTGAAATGATCCAAAATGCTGGATAACTCAGTAAACAGAATCAGCCCTATCCATCTTTTCCAGAGATGCTGCCTGACCTGCAGAGTTAATCCAGCTCTTTGTGTCCTTTTGTGTATTAACCATCATTTGCAGTTCTTTGTTCTACTGCATACAATGATAATAGCTTAGATAGACACAAAATGCTGCAGTAACTCAGCAGGTCAGGCAGCATCTCTGGAGAAAAGTCGCTTCGAGTCGAGACCCTTCTTCCTTACTCGTTTATAGTGGACAATCAGCAATAACAGACATCAGACCCCCCTCCTCCCTTTTGGTCCACTATAAAAAAGGTCTACTATACATATTTATAATCAAGCCATCCATGATGTACAGATACAGGATAAAGGTTATAACATTTAGTGTAAGATAAAGTCCGATGTGGTCTGTTAAAGATAGTTCAAAGATCTGCAATGAGGTTGATTGGAGGTCAGGACTGCAGTTTAGCTGGTGAGAGGATGGTTCGGTTGTCTGATAACAGCTAGGAAGAAACTCTTCTTGCATCTGGAGGCATGTGCTTCCTGTTTCTGGAGCTCTTGCCTGATGGGTGGATGGAGAAGAGGGAGTAAGCATGGCGAGAGAGGCCCTTGATTATGCTGAGGCAGCATGAAGTGCAGATGGAGTCCATGGAAAGGAGATTGGTTTGCGTGATTGTCTGGGCTACATCCACAAGTCTCTGCAATTTCTCGCAGTCTTGGATGGAGCTGTTCCCAAAACATGCTCTTATGCATCTCAATGAAATGCTTTCTAGGGTACATGTTTAGAAGTTGATGAGGGTTGTTGGGGACATGCCAAACTTCCTAAGCCTTCTATGGAAGTAGAGGCATTCTTTGCCATTGCTTTGGTGCGGTTGGTTCAGGATAAATTGCTGGTGATACAGTATTTATTTCTAAGAACATGAAGCTTTTGACCATCTCTACTTCAGTGCCATCAATGTATGTGTCTGGGTGTGTGTACTTCTTTGCTTCCTGGTCAATCACAATCTCCTTTGTGTTGCTGACATTGATGGAAAGGATGTTGACTTGGCACCAGATTATGGGATTCTCAATCTCCTGTTTTCTGTCTTATCATTATTTGATATCCTGCCTACTACAGTGGTCTTTTCTATGGAATTGTAAATTGAGTTGTATTGATATTTTTGTTGCACAGTCATGAGTGTATATGGAGTATTGCAGGAGATAGAGAATGCATCCGTGTGGGCCACCAGTGTTGAGGATTATCATAGAGGATGATTTGTCATGTATATTCACTGATTGTGTTCTGTTGGTCAGGAAGTCGAAGATCCAGTTGCGGAGGATAGCTGACTCCAAGTTCCACGAGTTTGGAAATGAGCTTGGATGGAATATTGGTATTGAAAGCTGGGCTGTAGTTTATGAATAGGAGTCTGATGTAGGTGTCCTTCTTATCCAGATGTTCCAGGGATGAGTGTAGGGCCTGTCCCACTTGGGCGACCTAATCCGCGAGTTCTGGCGAGTTTGCCATCGACTCATACTCGCAGCATGGTCGACACGAGGTCGTAGGAGGTCTTTGTCACTTTCCTTCGTGCTTGAGAGTGGTCTCCGCATACTCGAGGCCTCAGCTAGGTCGCGGCGTTTTTTTCAACATGTTAAAAAATGCCCGCGAGTAAAAAAGGTCGCCATGGAAAAAATCGATACTTTTTTTACTCGTAGGTTTAGTCGTAGTAGGTCGTAGTAGGTTGGCATGTTAGTCATAGGTAATTGAAGGTAGTCGAAGGTAGTCATAGATAGTCTTCATCATAGTCGAAGGGAGGTCGAAGGAGGTCGTCTTCACTCTCCACTATTCGGAGTCCAATTTTCCCGAAGTTAGTCGTAGCTAGTTAAAGCTGGTCTTCAACATAGTCGAAGGAAGTCGAAGGAGGTCTTCAACATGTCATTCTTTCAAACTTCTAAACTTGCCAATTAGGTCGCCCAAGTGGGACAGCCCCTTCATTGTAACATAGATTTTTGCTCTCACTGCCACAAAATAGGGTACTATAGATTTAATGTGTAGGAAGGAACTGCAGATTCTCATCATGGCATTTGACAATGTTCACATGGTAGGCTGCACTGGAAGGTCACTTGGACCCATGGGATTCAAGGAGAGATAACTGAATGGATAACAAATTGGCCTCATGGAAGGAATCAGAGGGTGATGGTAGGAAGTTGTTTCTTGGACTGGAGGCCTGTGACTAGTGATGTGCCTCAGGGTTTGGTGCTGGGCCCATTGCTGTTTGTTATCTATAACAATGATTTGGATGAGAACGTACATGGCATGGTTGGCAAGTTTGCCGATGACACAAAAGTGGGTGATATTGTAGATAGTGGTTGTCAAAAATTGCAGCGCGATTTTGATCGGTTGGGCAGATGAGCTGAGTAATGGTGGATGGAATTTAATGCAGGGAAATGTGAGGTGTTGCATTTTGGGACCACTAACATGGGCAGAACCTACACAGTAAATGGTAGGGCTCTGGGGAGTGTTGTAGAGCAGAGGGATCTAGGAGTACAGGTACATAGTGGCATCACAGGTAGATAGGATGGTCAAAAAGGCTTTTGGCACATTGGCCTTCATTAGTCAGAGCATTGAGTATAGAAGTTGGGAGGTCATCTTCCAGTTGTATAAGAAGTTGGTAAGGCAACATTTTGTACTGTGTTCAATTTTGGGCACCATGTTATAGGAAAGATGTTGTCAAGTCGGAAAGGATGCAGAAAATGTTTACAAGGATGTTGCCAGCACTCGAGGGCCTGAACTATGGGGACAGGTTGAGCAAGCAAGATTTCTACTCCTTTGAGCCTAAGAGGATGAAGGGTGAGGAGGTAGTTTAAGGAACATTTAAGAAATGTTTAAGAAACATTTCCACAGGCACATAGATAGGACAGGTTTAGAGGGATATGGGCCAAACACAGGAAGGTGGGACTAGTGTAGATGGGACATGTTGTGTCCCGTTGTGGGCATGTTGGGCCAAAGGGCCTGTTTCCATGTTGTAAGACTATACCGAATATGGAAACAAAATGCTGGAATAGCTCAGCGGGTTAGGCAGCATGTCTGGAGAAAAGGAATAGGTGACTTAACAGGTCCGAATGTCTGAAGAAGGGTTGCGACTCAAAACGTTACCTATACCTTTTCACCAGGGATGCTGCCTGACTCACTGAGTTACTCCAGCATTTTGTGTCTAATTTACTATAGACACCTACTATAGATTAAAAACTGATAGATGGACAATGTTGTATTTGGGGTTAACAGCTCGTTAATCCAGACACTTGAGATGCATTCAGCAAAGGTGGCAGAGCCTTTGCTGATTTAACTTGTCTATCAAGGTTAAGTGAGAAGGAAAGGGTTGTGCTGAGATAACAGAAGTGATCTATGTTGTCCAGAGTTTCATTACTGATAATAGGTTTTAGGTGGAAGATGTATACCATCTGACAAGACATCTGTTTTCCTGACATTCTTTGCCATGCTGAACATCACATGACTCAAGATTATTTCTCTCCAGTTGTAATTCAGTTTCACACGCTTTCAAAGGAAGAATAAGGAAAGATATTAAAGAATAAAGCATAGCTCAAAAAGGGGTGCAGGGGCAGAAGGAGTTTGAATGAGAGAAAATCAATGCAGAAGATATTGAAAGTGGCATGGGAGGTTGAGAAAGCAATTAATAAGGAATAGATAAATCTAGTTTTAAATCAGAAGAAGCGAGCCGCGAGTGTTCATGTATCTTGTTGTGTGTTATGACTGTTGGCAGACCAAGTTCTGGTTACCTCATTATGGGAAGCATGTGAAAGTCTTAGAGTGGGTCCAGAAATGATTTATAAGAATAGATCCTGGGATAATGGACCACAGTAACAAAAAAATATGTATTTACAGGGAAGGCTGCAGAAAGATGGGTTAGAAGCTGGGACAAGAATTGTGGGAGGCTGTTCCTACTGGTGAAACACAAGCGTAAAGGTCATAAATATAAAATAAAGGGGAAGAGAATTAATAGTGACATGAGGAAAATCATTTCACATAGTGTGTGGTTGAGATCTTTGAATTCATTGCTTGCATGTGTGATGGAAATGGGTTCTGTCTGGCTTTAAGAAAGGAATTGGATAAATTGCGTAATGAACACAAATGTTCAAGGCTACAGGAAAAGGATCAGGGGTGGAAATGGGGAAGTGGGGGAGACCAAGTGGCTGCTCAGGGCGCTGTCTGTTAATTTCCCTCCACGATGCAGTCTCACCCACTGAGTTTATCCAAGTTTGTTTTTTGCTCAAGATTCCAGAATCGGCATAAGGTCGGAAGTGATAGGAGAAAAATTAGGCCATTCGGCCCATCAAGTCTACTCAACCATTCAATCATGGCTGATCTATCTCTCCCTCCTAACCCCATTCTCCTGCCTTCTCCCCATAACATCTGACACCTGTACTAACCAAGAATCTGCCTTAAAAATATCCACTGACGGACTCCACAGCAGTCTTTGGCAAAGAATTCCTCAAATTCACCACCCTCTTACTAAATACATTTCTCTTCCTCTCCTTCCTAAAAGAATGTCCTTTAATTTTGAGGCTATAACCTTTAGTCCTAGACTCTCCCATTTGTGGAAACATTCTCTCCACATCCACTCTATCGAAGCCTTTCACTATTCTGTATGTTTCAATGAGGTCCCTATAAACAATAGACAAAAGACAATAGGTGCAGGAGAAGGCCATTCAGCCCTTCGAGCTAGCATTGCCATTCAATGTGATCATGGCTGATCATCGCTAATCAGTACCCCGTTCCTGCCTTTTCCCCATATCCCCTTCTATATTTAAGAGCCCTATCTAGCTCTCTCTTGAATGTATCCAGAGAACCGGCCTCCACCACCCTCTGAGGCAGAGAATTCTGCAGATTCACAACTCTCTGTGTGAAGAAGTGTTTCCGCGTCTGTTCTAAATGGCTTACCCCTTATTCTTAAACTGTGGCCCCTGGTTCTGGACTCCCCCAACATCGGGAACATGTTTCCTGCCTCTAGCGTGTCCAAACCCTTAATAATCCTATATGTTTCAATAAGATATCCTCTCATCCTTCTAAACTCCATAGTATACAAAGCCAGCCACTCCATTCTCTCAGCATAAAACAGTCCCGCCATCACGGGAATTAACCTTGTAAACCTACGCTGCACTCCCTCAATAGCAAGAATGTCCTTCCTCAAATTTCGGGGAACAAAACTGCACACAATACTCCAGGTGTGGTCTTACTAGGGCCCTATACAACTGCAGAAGGACATATTTGCTCCTATACTCAACTCCTCTTGTTATGAAGGCCAACATGCCATTCGCTTTCTTCACTGCCTGCTGTACCTGCATGCTTACTTTCATTGTGTCCACCGTCTTTCTTCTAAACTCCAGCGAGCACTGGCCCAGTGCCGACTGGACCTCATCTTAGGTCAAACCTACTCATTCCCGGGATAATTCTTGTAAACCTCCTCTGGACCCCCTCCAGAGCCAGCGCATTTTTCCTCAGATATGATGCCTAAAATTGCTCACAATATTCCAAATGCGGCCTATACAATGCCTTATAGAGCCTCAGCTTCACTCTGAATCTCCTGCTTCAAGAGGATCAATAGTTCAATAATTACTTTATTGTCACATCAACTGAAATGCAGTAAAATGCTTTGTTTTGCAAGCAAACCAGTAAAATCATACTATTTGTAGGTGTCATTATACACGTAAAAGTGTACGATTGTCGTGTAATAGTACATTTCATCTGAGGCAGTACATAAAGTGTTGCCTCTTTTCTGGCTGCATCTTGTACCTTTCAAATATAAAACTCTTAAATATATTTTGATATAAATATATAAATATAATACATTTTGAAACAGTAATCCATGCCTTCATCACGTCTAGGCTGGATTACTGTAACGCACTCTATTTTGGAGTTACTCGATCTTCCCTGGCTCGTCTCCAGTTGGTTCAGAATGCTGCTGCTTGCCTTTTAACTGGAACTCGAAAGAGGGAGCACATAACGCCAATTCTGGCCTCCCTCCACTGGCTGCCGGTGTACTTTCGAGTTTATTTTAAGATTCTTTTATTTGTTTTTAAATCTTTAAATGGTCTCACCCCGCCTTACCTCTCTGAGCTGCTTCATCCCTACGCTCCTGTATGAGCCTCAGGTCAGCTGATCAGCTGCTCCTGGAGGTACCGAGGTCTAAGCGGAAGCTCAGAGGGGATAGAGCCTTCTCTGTTGCTGCTCCGACATTATGGAACACTCTGCCGTTGCACATCAGACAGGCCCCCTCACTGTCCATCTTCAAAACCAGTCTTAAAACCCTTTTCTATTCCTTGGCTTTTGACCCTGCATGAGACTTTGCTCCTGTTTTAGTGTTTTTAATGTTTTTTATTGTTTTTACTCTCTTTTTTAATGTTTTTATTGTCTTGTAATAATTTTTTGTTCATGATTAGTCATGTACAGCACTTTGTTGCAACAGTGGTTGTTTTTAAAGTGCTCTATAAATAAAGTTATTATTATTATTATTATTATATTTAACCTTATCTTGGTCTTAAAGGTGCATTGTCCTGAATGTTAGGTCAAAAACCTGTTGGAGAAAATAAAATTTAATACTGTACCATGGAACAGAAGAAGACATTACTCAAGGCAATCAACTGGTTTTAAATCACAGTTTCACTTATTCGGCCCATTGGGGGAAGCTTGACACTCATGGGTCTCTGAGGCCAATTGAAAAAAACCTCATCTCCTGTATCATAAAATGTTATCACAAATTATTTTGCAAATGGGATAGAGTCAATTAAATGAGGCAGGTAGATTTCTTGATAGAATTTTTCAGATAGTTTAAATTATTCAGCATTATAGGAAACAGGCATCTAAGTGAAATCAAAGCCAAAATCAGTTCAGCCAAGATGTTAGATGAATGGCAGAGCAAGTTTGAGAAGCCAAATTTTCTACTACTGCTCCCATTTCCTATGCCATGTTTCAACAAAATATATTTGTAATAATACAAACATATTCTAAACCAAGGAGAAAATTCTATTTAAAAACACCCTATTAAATCTATTAATTGGCCTCCCCTACAGTACAGGAAACATTTAGCACTTTCTCATTAAACTAACAATTCACAGTGCACAAATTCAGACACTTTTAGAATGCAATAATTGAACTCATAACAATTTCAACGTATTTTTCCAAATATAAATCAGCAGCAATTTAGTTGAACTAGGCATAGCTCAGTCAATGGAAATAATATCTGAAGTCTCCTGACTGGTTGCAAATCAGTCAATACCCTGGATCTCTCAACAAGCTATGAAGGAATAAATAAATAATGAAGTTCACAGAAAATTGTATGAATTAGGAGCAATCATGTTATAAAAGCCATGCTGACTGCCCAAGGAATAAACGGGCGTCACGGTGGCGCAGCGGTAAAGTTGCTGCCTTACAGCGCTTGCGGCGCCGGAGACCCAGGTTCAATCCAGACCACCATACTCCAAAAACATCCAGGTTTATAGGTTAATTGGCTTGTAAATTGTAAATTGTCCCTAATGTGTAGGATAGTGCTGGTGTAAGGGTGATTGCTGATCAGCACGGACTCGGTGGACCTAAGAGCCTGTTTCCACGCTGTATCTCTAAAGTCGAATGTTTAAATCTCACAGTTGCTTGCATTATCTTCCATCTGACATTTATATACCCATTTCTGTAGCTGATGTGCATCCCGCTCTATACTTTATCAGCCTTCCTCACTGTCCGAATCTCCAGATCACACAAAATAACCATGGAGCACTGGTCCACAACTGCAATCAGATTATTTGTAGGGTCAAAGCCATTGTATGTGTGTGTTGTATTAAAATCTTTTCTAGCACCAGATTTCTAGATCTTATCTGTAGGTAGAAAGAAGGTGAGACAGAAAGGGTCTGAGTCACTTCTGTCTGAGTGGGAACCTACATTGTATTTGGACTCTCCTCATACTATCTTCCACACATGTGTGCGTGCTTCTCCTGTAAAATAAGATGGAATGAGAACTATATGTTTTTTTGTGTGGTTGCTGAGCAGTCAAGAAGCACAAAGTTGTGGTCAGAATGTGTCATCATCAAGGAGGTAATTCAGATTTAAATCAGAGGTCGCTAGTGGAGTTGTGATAGACTGTAGCAACAAGTGTAGTCAGAAAGTGCAGGGCAGGGCTTTTTGATTCGTGGCCTGTCTAGTGCAGCAGGTGTCAGTTTCATGTGAAGGATGCAGGGAGTCATGGTATGGGGAAAAGTTTGGAGAAAGATGCAGTGAAACATAAAAGGAAGAAATCAAACTCAGCTGTTATCAGGAAACTGAACCATCCCATCAACAACAATAGAGCAGTTCTGAGCTACTACAGAATCTACCTCATTGGACTCCCTGGGATGCAAGCAGAATCCTCCATGTGGCGTATCCCGGGCAATGCTGACGACAGAAAATGTACCACAGTGACTGACTGAAGTAGCCAATTCTGCAACCACCGTCAACTGTCAACCGTCACTGTCAACCACTGGCAACCGTCACTGACCGATCGGAAAGACGTGATATAGAAGATGACCGGACACGAGGAAGCATTGGAGACCCTTAGACTACCTTTGACTGGACATTATCTTGCACTAAACGTTATTCATGTTATTCCCTTTATCAGGTATCTGTCCACTCTGGATGGCTCGATTGTAATCATGTATTGTCTTTCCGCTGACTGGTTAGCACACAACAAAAGCTTTTCACTGTACCTGTGGTAATGGTCTAAACTCAAATTCAACTTTGGGATTGGACTGAAGACCTGGGAGTATATTTAAACCACTACCACAGCAGGGAGTCTGGTTCTCCATGTCCCTGTCTGCTGAGCTAGGGCGAGACCATCTGGATGTCCCAGCAACTCCACTGCAGAGTTGCAACATTTAGATGAGTCACAGACCTGCCCAAATTTTGCAACAGATGCAATCCTATCCCAAAGAATCCTCTCCAATTTTCAATGGTTTAATGGTTCAATGATGTTTTTATTGTCACAAGTTATTCCGTTATACTCTAAATGTTATTCCCTTATCCTGCATCTATACACTCACTCCGGTAAATGGCTCGATTGTAATCATGTATTATCTTTCTGCTGACTGGATAGTAAGCAACAAAAGGTTTACACTGCACACGTGACAATAAACTAAACTTTAACTGTAACATTTGTGAAGTGCAAATGCATGATTAAATTATTTTCTTATGAACAGTCCAGTGGAGTATTGCCAGAACCTAGCACATCCCCCATTAGCAAGTATACAGAAATCGTCCACTCATCCCGTTTACAAGGCACCATGTTTTCTGGGGACTGAAACACTGTTAATCTTAAGGAGGTGCATACATCTTTAAATGGGTGCTGGACCCATTATAAATCCAATCCTCTGATTGCCGGTGTGCAGGGCAGGGGTAAAGTGGATGGTAAATCAACTGTCATTGGAATGGGCAACCCACTGAGAATATTTAAATAAGACCTAGATGTCAAAATAGGATTAGCTGGAGTGACAATTGAGAGAAAGGTTGACTAAAAGGAGGATGGCTTGAGTGAGGGGTGTTTGGGAAAATGACTAAAGCATGAGGATCGAAGAGATGATTGGGAATTCTTATTCAGGGTTTACAGGAGCCGCTGTTCAAGAGAGTGATTGATGGGACTGTTAAGGGAAGTGATTTTAGTAGCAATGTTACAAAATTTTGAGATTTAAAAAATCAAGTCTGCAATTTATCCCATCAGCCAAAGCATAAAAAAGAAGTTTAATTTGACACCTAATTCAATTTCATATCTTCAGTATTAAAAAAGTTATGGCCATTTTCATACTCGGATATTAGCATCTTGTTCCCTATTGCTTTTCCATTGACTTAACTCAAAAGCTGTGATCAAGGACAGTCAAAAGCCCATAACTTTCTTAAAAATTAAGAGAACAATGAAATTTTCAGTTATTATAGATTTAAGCATTCTGAAACAAATATGAAACAATCTTACTTGGATGACCTGAAATTAAATCATATAATTAGTTAGTTACCTAATTGTAGCTAATTACAAAATTCAATTACTAGATCTAAACATCTATCAATTTCTTAAGAAAAGAACATTTTTTAAAAGCCTAGGTGTCCAAATAACATTCACACAAGAATTCACAATATAACATGATTTTTAAATCTCATTGTCATGAATTTATAGGCCAAATGGAAGGAATTTAGTGTTTAATTGCTGTAAATTAATGGCCATTTAAATCATCTTGTGAGTGGGATTTTGTGGAACGCGATCGTTTGGAACGTTGCGGTTGCAGTGAATTTGAACCCCATGTCGGCAGGAAAAATACTGCCGGTTCGGATGGGTCCCAAGTCACCTTCTCGCAACTTAAAATTTTGATTAAAGGCCTATTAAGAAGCACTTTTTTATGTACAAATAAACAGCGTATCTTGCCTTGTCCCCTACGTGAGATCCGTCCCGTTGTCGGCGTTCACTGCTTTAGAAGATGATTTTTAATTTACTCTAGCAATTAAATTATCCAACGCAGTTTAAAAATAACTCCAGAGAACGAATGTATGAGCGATTTTTCTTGAGCAACTAAACAGCCTGATGAACATCGATTTAAACAGCCTGGAGAAAATGACATTTTAAACCCGCCCCCCCTCTCAAAGGCGCCAAAGTCGCGCACATGGGCAGTGACAGAACTGCAGTGCCGCTGAAGGTAAGTTTTGTAACATAGCTAATTTTAGTTGTTTCAAAAGCTCATTGAGAGAAACAGAAACTTTCAGTAAATGATTGAGATAGGTTAGTCTGAAGAAGGGTCTCGACCAAAAACATCACCCATCCCTTCTATCCAGAGATGCTGCCTGTCCCGCTGAGTTACCCATTATTTTGTGTCTATCTTAGGTTAGGAAGAAGACTAGGTACATCAGCTGGGATATGATGGCAATGATCGTGAAGGCGAAGGGGAAATCTGTTGGGGAGATGATTGAGGGGCATGGAAGTGTTTGTGCTGGCCAGTCAGGGAGATGATTGGAACACCTTTAGAAATTATGATTCGGAAGAGATGAGCAGATGGGGAAACAACATAATGGGATTTTAGGGGGATAATAGGATTAGTTAGAGAGATGTTTGGGTTGAATATCAAGGAAACAATTGGAGGGGTGTTGGGATGATCAGGGGCAGTGAGGACATTGGCAACGGGAGGACATGGGGTAAAATCCCAACACCAATGAATGGGCAAGAAATTGTAATGTGGATTAATGTGGCGTTGCGTCGGGCTTTGTTGGTTTTTCTAAGCTGACTGGGCTAATATGTTCTATCATATATAAAATCTTAGCTAACATGTGCAACAAATTAGGCCTTACATGATAAAGCTTACTCATATTACTCGAATTACAGATGGCAAATGAGTCAGAGTCAGAATACAGAAGTGAGATCGACCGATTGCCCAAATGGTGCCAGCACAACAACCTGCTCTCAATATTAGTAAAACCAAGGAACTGATTGTGGACTTTGGAAGTGGGAAAGATGAGGTCCCACAATCCTGTTTATATCAATGGGACAATGGTGGATGGAGTAAAAAAACTTCAAATTCCTGGTTGTGCATATTTTCGAAGATCTTTCCTGGACCCAGCACACTGATGCAATTATAGGGAAAGCACTTCAGCGCTTCTACTTCCTGAGAAGTTTACGGAGATTCGGTATGTCAAAGAGGATTCTCCTGAACTTCTACAGGTGCACAGTAGAGAGCATATTGACTGGTTGCATCATTGTCTTGTTTGGCAACTTGAACATTCGGGAGCGGAAAAGACTGCAAAAAGTTGTGAACACTGCCAGTCCATCACCGGCTCTGAACTCCCCACCATCGAAGGGATTTATCGGAGTCGCTGCCTCAAAAAGGCAGCCAACATCATCAGAGACCCACAGCTTCCTGGCCTCACACTCATTTCACCACTGCCATCGGGAAGAAGGTACAGGAAACCATAACGTCCAGGTTCAGGAACAGCTACTTCCCTACAGCCATCAGGCTATTAAACACTACAACATCATATAGGCTCTGAACTACAATAGACTATTATTATTATTATTGTTGCACTGTTTTGTTTGTTTTTTGAGTATGTGTGTATATGTATATATATATATATGGGTATGTTGTGAGTATGTGTATATATACACACTGAGCATTTTTTTTTTCTCTCTCGTTTGTCATAAAATACTAAGTTTGCATATTCTGTTGCGCTGCAGCAAGTAAGAATTTCATTGTTCTATCTGGAGCATATGATAATAAAATACTCTTGACTCTTGACTCCTTATACAATATTTTATCCAACTAATAGTGAATGCAGGAGAATGGATTGGTGGTGATTTGGAAGAGGGGTGAATATTCAATGAAATAACTACTCTAATGTAAGGCCTTTCATTGACCTAGAATTTTTGTTTTATTTCCCTCTTCAGTCTGACCTGCTATTTCCAACATGTTCTCTTGTTATTTCACATTTTCAGCATCAGCAAATATGTTATTTTGCTTTAGAACAACCACTTGATTGGTTCTGCTAGTCTTGAATTACTGTGGCCTTTTTCCAAAACGTTCACTTTAAAGTTTAATAAAATATATAATTCAAGGCAAACATCAGACCTTTAATGGAAAGAATGTTAATTATAAGGCAGGAGTCCTGTCTTCAAAAATGCTTATTTTTTAGCACTCTTGAAGACAAAATCTGAAAAACAGGTAGCTACTCATCCCTGGATGATCATAGCAAGAGCCATATTAAAAATGGCACTGTTACGATTTTGATGTTTTATTTTGCTTAGTTTATAACTTTTTTGTCTTATCCCATTTTAAACGTAAGCTGACAAAATGCCAGCCCTCTCAGTGCCTTGTGAGGAAATGCATGTTCAACAAACATTTCATAGAGAATGTGGATACTGAAAGGGACCTTGCCCTCAACACCATGGTCATCTGAGCAGTACAATTATAAATAAATGAAACAAATTATCTTCTGAATTAATAAAACCAAGTTAAATTACTTCTTATGTTGACTTTTAGGAAGCACAACCAGAGAAAATGGAAATAATACTAGATATTTTGGTTTTGGGGACTGTGTTCTTCATTGTAATGTGTGTGAGCATGTAAGTAGTTCTGTGCATTTTTGTTATTAACGAGTATAAAGGCAGCCTTCATTTCAAGGAAATCTGAGAACTCCAGTGGGAATCCTTACCAGTACAAACCTCCAAGGCATACTGTTAGCATAAACCATCAATTATCAACAGGTTTCTATAGGCATGGAATGATAAAAAATAACAGATGTGCTTTGAGACAGAAAAATCACATGATAGATGCAGCCAATGCACATTTGAATGACAAATTTACCTGCAAAGTTCTTGGCTTACCTTTAACCTTCCAGTCCAGTCTTTGCTGTATGTCTGTCCGATGAAGTAATTTGTGACATAAGTGTTTATTCATTTAGTGGCACAGGATTTTTCTTTTAATAATTCTTTTTATAAATATTTATTGGACTTGTTGATAGAATCATGTATTTGGCGACCAGAAAAGCTTTGGTGATGTGAATTAGGAGTCTCTTAAAACGTGTTCACTCCACAATCAGTCGAGGGTAGCATTGTAATCGTACCAAATTTACACAGTAATCGTAGATCTCTTCCTTTGTTAATCTTCCTAAGTATTTGTTGAATTAGACAGTGATGTTAACTTAATGGTAATAATTTGTAATAATGCAAATTAACTTTAACAGAATTGCTTCATTTTATCAAATAGCCATTTAAAAATTGATCACCTAGTCAGAGATGATCATAGCCATTTATTACTTCCTAGTTCATCTGCAAATGAAGAGGTTTCTATTTGAGGAATTGTCTTCACTCCTGGAAATCTTTTCTATATTTTGATCACTCTTTGTGTGAAATTTAAGGATCAAATGAAACCTTTAACATAGATGTAATCTAAAACAAAATAATGACGTTATAAAGTGCACAATTCAAGTGCACCATGGGATAAATACTTATTTATTAAAGGTATTATTTTCAAATACTTCTATTGAATGAAATGTAGTCCACTGAAATGATTACATTTGATAATTAATCCCAAAGGCGACAATATTCCTCAGTGGGAATGATGTACTGTTAACATAGAAACATAGAAACATAGAAAATAGGTGCAGGAGTAGGCCATTCGGCCCTTCGAGCCTGCACCGCCATTCAATATGATCATGGCTGATCATCCAACTCAGTATCCTGTACCTGCCTTCTCTCCATACCCCCTGATCCCTTTAGCCACAAGGGCCACATCTAACTCCCTCTTAAATATAGCCAATGAACTGGCCTCAACTACCTTCTGTGGCAGATAATCCCACAGATTCACCACTCTCTGTGTGAAAAAGGTTTTTCTCATCTCGGCCCTAAAAGATTTCCCCCTTATCCTTAAATCCTTAATCCTCTGAGAAAGGGGGCGCTGCACTGGCAGCAGCCTGTCGGCAGCGTGTCCGTTTTTTTTCAACTTTTTTTATTTTTTTAGTATGTTTAAAAGTCTGTTTTTAATGTTTCTTTGTGTGTTATGTGTGGGGGGTGGTGTGGGGGGGTAAGGGGGAAACCGTTTCGGCCGCCTCTTCCATGGAGAGGCGATTTTTTCAGGTCGCCTCCCCCGTGGCCTAACAGCAAGGATCGGCGCGGACTTTCCCGGAGACGCGCCCGGAGCTTCAGCGGCGGGCGCAGCGTGGACTCTCGGCGCGGAGCGGGTGAGACCTCGCTGGAGGGGAGCGCTCCGTTACGCTGGCCCGCGGCAGCCGGCAGCCTGAAGCAGCGGTCTGCAGAACTCCAGCTGGTGCGGCGTCTACAGCCCGGGATCCCTCGTGGAGGACCCGGGGGGAAGAAGAAGCTTCCACCGCCGGCCCGCGGCCGTCTTCTACCGCGGGTGCGGCATGGACTTACCATCTCCCCTGGAGGAGAGCTTCGACCGCCGGCCCTGCAGACTGCGGTGCTTCCGGCTGCGGCACGGCAGGTACTTTAAAACTTTGACCGCTGGCCTGCGGCCTTCACCAGCCTGAAGCCGCGGTCTCTGGTTGGGAAGAGCCGATCCTGGACTCACCTTGACTTTGACTTCGTCCCTTACCATCTGGACGCCCGCAGCAACGGCTGTGGAGGGTGGTGGTCCCGACCACGGGGGAAAATGGAGGAGGACTGGCCAAGTTCTGTGCCTTCCACCACAGTGATGAATGCTGTGGTGGATGTTTGTGTAAAAATTTTATTGTGGTTGTGTTCTTTATTATTGTACCGCTGCTGGCAACCCAAATACCACCGACCTTGGTTGTGTGGCAATTAAATTATATCTATCTATCTATCTATCTAAACTGTGACTCCTTGTTCTGGACTTCCCCAACATCGGGAACAATCTTCCTGCAACTAGCCTGTCCAACCCCTTAAGAATTTTGTATGTTTCTATAAGATCCCCCCTCAATCTTCTAAATTCTAGCGAGTACAAGTCGAGTTTATCCAGTCTTTCTTCATATGAAAGTCCTGACATCCCAGTTTGTTTCCCCAATGTGAGCGAGTGCTAAATGTAATACTGAGACTATATGAAATACAAGTGAATTGTTTATTTTGCTGGAAGGATTGCACCATCACTGCACCATCACTGCAAGGTGAGACGGGAAGAGTTAAAAGAAAAGGTATAACGCCTGTATAAGAAAGTGTCGTGGGAATGGGAGGGGTTGGAGGAGATGGGAAAGCGGAGCTTGGAACTGCAAAGTGTTTGCCCTTTCTGAATGCTAAAATGGGAGGGGAAGAGAAATGTGTTGCCAACAGATCTCTTAGAGCAACTATTTATTTAAAGGGAGTGCTATGCTGAACAAAGCTCTTGTGTTTAAACAAAGATTTGTCAAAGAACCTCATTAGTTTAAATGAGATCATCACTACAACACAGCCATTACACAACAATCTGTCTATTCTGAACTAGAAACAGTGGTCCATGTATTCTCAGGGATAAAAATGGACCACATAGTGTTACCCAGACAATAGACAATAGGTGCAGGAGTAAGCCATTCAGCCCTACGAGCCAGCACCTCCATTCAATATGATCATGGCTGATTATCCAAAATCAGTACCCATTCCTGCTTTCTCCCCATATCCCTTGATTCAATTAGCCCTAAGAGCTACATCTAACTCCCTCTTGAAAACATCCAGTGATTTGGCCTCTATTGCCTTTGTGGCAGAGAATTCCACAGATTCACAACTCTCTGGGTGAAAAAGTTTTTCCTCATCTCAGTCCTAAATGGCCTACCCCTTAAACGGTGACCCTTGGTTCTGGACTCCCTGAACATGGGGAACATGTTTTCCTGCATCTAGCCTGTCCAATCCCTTAAGAATGTTATATGTTTCAACAAGATTCCCTCTCAACCTTCCAAACCAGTGAATACAAGTCCAGATGATCCATTCTTTCATCATATGTCAGTGTGCATCTCCCTTATCTATTCCCCTTGTGATTTTTTACGATCACCCCTCAGCTTCCTGCACGCCAAGGAAGAAAATCCTACCCTGCTCAACCTCTCCCTATGGCTCAGGCCCATGAGTCCTGGCAATGTCCCAATTGTAAAACATATGGGATTAAGGAAGGCACCTGTAAATAAGGAATTAGGGGAGGGCACCTGTAAATGAGGAATTAGGAGAGGGCACCAGTAAATGAGGAATTAGGAGAAGGCACCAGTAAATGGTGAATTAGGGGAGGGCACCAGTAAATGGGGAAATAGGGGAGGGCACCAGTAAACAGTGGTGCCCTGGTGCCCAGAGCCGTGAGTGATAGGAGACTCATTAGTAAGGGGGACAGGAGATTCTGTGTAACAAATGAGACTCCAGGATATGAGATCCAGATTTCCCCGTTGCCATGGTCCATGTCTCGGAGGGGCAGCAGAACATTCTCAAGGCAGATGGTGAGCAACTTCCAGTTGTGCAAGTGACAGGTAGGAAAAGGGATGAGGTCCTGCAGAGTGAATCGGGGGAGCTAGAAAATGTTACAGGGAGCTAGAAAATGTTAAAAAGCAAGACCTCATGTGTAGTAATCTCTGGATTACTCCGTCCCATGAGCATGTTAGTGTAAGAACAGGAATAAAGGGCAGGTCTCCTTCTTCTTGCGAATGAAACATAAACCAAAGGAATAGTTAGATCTCAAGCCAGGTGTTGAGCAGCCTGGTTGTTGTCTCTGCGTCAATGTCTGCTCGGGCCTGAGCTCCATTTGGTGGGTGGTAGAGCGGGCACCCAGAGATGACGGTTGCCTCAATGCAGAGGGAGAACCAACCAAACCGAAACAAAAGGGCAGGTGAATGAGTAGCTGAGGAGTTGGGGCAGGGATTCAGATTTTTGGATCATTGGCATCTCTTTTAGGGGAGAGGTGACCTGTACAAGAGGGAGGGGATGCGCCTGAACTGGAGCAGAGCCAATATCCTGGCAAGGAGGGTTTAAAATAGATTGGCAGGGGGTGAAATCTGAATGAATTACTGTATGACTAACATTTTCAGACCTATGTGTTCCAATATCTCACTGATGACAAATGTTACCGTCGATGTTATTTCAATGAGTCACTCGGAAACAGACAAATAATATTAACTACTAGTGGTAGGATGTCCAGAAATGCTTGTAAAATTGCTGCACTCTGTGTTAATGCTATTTCAACATTTCATGCTTTTTTTATTTGGTGTCACACCAATGAATTTCTACATCAATGTATCAACACTTATGTTAGGGAGATTAATAATAGTGTGATGCAACTGGACATGTTGAATAGTCCCAACATCGGGACACATAGTTAGTGCTGAAACACTTGTAATATTAGATCTCGCTGCATCTTTTTGCACTGGTGATCTGAGAATAAATGTGTTTTTCCTGATGTAAATGAATTAAAATTGTAATATTCATTAAAATAAATAAAGAGAAGCTAAAACACTGACGCCAATCTATTCGATCAATGAGAGTGGCTACATTATAGGACCAGATTCAAAGCATATCCTTCCTCTCGGTTTAACTGGTTGGCTGCCCTCAACAACCTGCGGCGGCAGTTGTTTCTCTACTGGCTAGCTTGGAAGAGATAAACTGAGTGTTAACCTCACAACAAAGTTCTATCCTTGGACTTGGCCCAGTGGTGGAACAGGAGGCCATATGCTCTGGTCACTGTACCCCAGCACATTTCTGATATCTGTATTGTAACACACAGAAACA
This sequence comes from Amblyraja radiata, assembly GCF_010909765.2. Lineage (NCBI taxonomy): Eukaryota > Metazoa > Chordata > Chondrichthyes > Rajiformes > Rajidae > Amblyraja > Amblyraja radiata. The sequence continues at coordinate 24,304 of NW_022630208.1, forward strand.
GTCACAGTCATAGTCATAGAGTGATATAGTGAGAAAATCCCCCAGGCCCTTCAGCCCAACTTGCACTCACCGGCCAACATGTCCCAGCTACACTAATGTCACCTGCCCGTGTTTGGTCCATATCCCTCCAAACCTGTCCTATCCATGTACCTGTCTAACTATTTCTTAAATGTTGGGATAGTCCCTGCCTCAACTACCTCCTCTGGCAGCTTGTTCCATGTGTGAAAAAAAATAGCCTTCAGATTCCTATTAAATCTTTTCCCCTTCACCCTAAGGTTTAGGGTGACAGAAGACAGGAATGTACTGGATTCCTATTTTCACCCCTTACACTTCCTTATCTATGTATCTCCCTTTCCCCTGACATCAGTCTGAAGAAGGGTCTCGACCCGAAACGTCACCCATTCCTACTCTCCAGTGATGCTGCGTGTTCCACTGAGTTATTCCAGCATTTTGTGTCTATCTAGTTAATCATGGTGCACCTATCACCATAGAGGAACACAATCTGAACCATTCTTAAAAGAATGCAGCAGCAATAAAGCACGACTAAGTTTAAAATGTATATTTGTCTATTTATTGTTGAAACTCCTGAGAGTGCTGAACAGCCCACAATTTTGTTCCTGGAATTACAGAGATTTAATTCAATCCTGAAATATGAACCTTAACAAGTTTTTCCACTAAAGAGTACATGGGCCAATTTCTGTCTTCACCCATATTACATTAGAAGTGAGTGTACTGTTACCATCTGCGTCTATGTCTAAATGAAGCTGGCAGGACTAGCTGTAATGTCTAGTAAAGTTAAACCATATTTCTGTTACTGTATTTTTGTTTTGTTTTCTCCACACATACAAGAACAATTAATGTTTAATTTACCCATAGACAATGATAAAATAAAACAGTTTTAAGTTTTATAATATTTGAAATGTTCAAAGAATTACTGTTTCATGTTGTGGTAAATGATGCACTGGTACAACAGAGTGAAAGGGCAATATATTTTAAAAGTAGTAACTCTAAATGAGAGATGAGTTGAAATAATCACAGAGAGAACCAACAGAATAACCTTATATGATGAGACTATAGACTGGCATCTTGTCCAAAGCTCAACTTGTACACAGTTCAAAATAAGCTCATGACACCATTTTGTGTAATTCACTGTACAAATGGGTGCATAGGTTGTAAATGATAGTTGGATTCTTTGCCATCAAAGCAAGTCTGGTTACTTTTACCTCTAAATAATTGTCATAGTGATTAAACAGAATGCATCTGGCCATCTGTTTTTATAACTTTTTGTGGGTTTCTATCCAATTTCCGTGAAGAATAATTTAATGTTTTGCAGTCATGTGATGGATCTATTTCCAATTCTTCGTTGCCTGGTCATGTTTTATGTTCCAGTAGCAAAAGTCACATGAATTGTTTGGAGACCACTAAAGGCTATTCCCCTAATTATGCCTTAGGAGCGATATCTGAATTGAAATGATCCAACATAGGGACTATGCACTGATTCCTTACTGAAAATGTACTGATTGCCATTTGTGAGAAGTGTTGATCCAGAATGGCAAACTTACATATATTTGTGTCTTTCCTCCTTCTATTTCTAATTATTTCCATTCTCTTGATCTGTGAAACCAATTCCCATTTAGGATATGAATAGAAGATTTGAGACCAGCCTCTGACACGAGGTTTCATCCCAAATGGTAACAACATTGAGAGAAATGAATTGCAAATGCATTGCAAAAGGTTTGCAGCTTGAAAGCCATTGTTTTTAAAATGCTGCTTGAGACAATCAAGCAAAATATGCATGTTTTTCAACCCACTGAATTGTTTTCAGAAGATAGACACAAAATGCTGGAGTAAATCAGTGGGACAAGCAGCATCTCTGGATAGAAGGAATGGGTGAAGAAGTAGATTGAAGAAGGGTTTCGACCCAAAATGTCACCATTCCTTCCATCCAGAGATGCTGCCTGTCCCGCTGAGTTACTTCAGCATTTTGTGTCTATCTTCAGCATCTGCAGTTCCTTCCTACATGAATTGGATTCAGAGTTCTATGAAGATTGTAGACTGCAATTTACTTACAAAATGTCAATAGGCAGGGTAGACAATCTTCGAGATGTTTCACTGATTTGTTTTGCACACCTTAAAGTTGGCACAGTGGCACAGCTAGTAGATCAGCTGCCTTACAGTTCCAGTAACCCCGGTTCAATCGCGTCCTTCGCTGCTATGTGTTTGCAGACTCTCCTTGCGAGCACATGCATTTCCCTCAGGTGTTCTGCTTTCCTCCCACTTTCCAAAGCTGTGCAGATTGATAGCTTAATTAGCCCCTGTAAAATTTCCCCAGTGTGTAGGTGGGTGGTAGAATACATGGGGAGATGAAGTGGGAAGGGATTGCTCAGTGAGCTGGATGAACAATGATGTATGGTAATATTATATGGAAATGGAAACATACATTTCTACAATTTGAAGCCTCATGGCCTAATAATCTATTTGTTCTATCAAGCAAGGTGACCAAACCTGATTCAGTGAGGAGTATTGAAGGGCGTGTCAGGAGCTGCAGCAGGCTGACCGATAAATGAGATGCAAATATAGCAATGCAGAAACACAGGAGTACACACATGTGTACTTCATTCTATCCACGGAGCTAAGTGATATCAAATATCAAATATCAAATATCAAATGAAAGCTCTGCAAATCTTGCCACACCCTTGCAAATGGTGGTGTCAATTAATCAGCTATCTTCTCCTGAGATCCATGACATCACAATGTTCGTGCCAAACAAATCCAGGGAATTAAATCTAAATCTTGTTTCCTTTGTGCTTTAGTTATATCCTGAGGCAACAATTCTATTTCTGTTCTCAGTGGCTTACATTTTCAGCGTCTGTAAACTTCAGCTCATCCAAAACCTAGCAGATGAAATTCTAGCCCATATTTAACTAATACTCCTTTAACTAATACTCCTTTAACTGCACACTCTCATACATGGTCTTCTTCTTCTTGCGAATGAATCATAAACCAAAGGAATAGTTAGATCTCAAGCCGGGTGTTGAGCAGCCAGGTTGTTGTCTCTGCGTCAATGTCTGCCAGGCCCTGAGCTCCATTTGGTGGGGGGTAGAGCGGGCACCCAGAGATGACATGGTTGACTGTCTGTTGTTCTGCTCCGCTTTCACAGGCTGGGCTCTGGCGAAGCCCCCATCTTCACATGCTGACATTGAAATGCCCAACTTGAGTACGATCGTACATGGTGTGACTACATCTCAATTATTAAATTTTCAATCCATCCATGGTTTTGCTAATATCTGTTTCCATAAATTAAATTCATTCTAAGACTCTTCGTATACCTCCAATCTTGGTCTCTTATGTGTCTATCTCTTCATTGGCATACTTATCTTTATTTGTCCAGACTCTAAACCTTGGGTTTCACACACTTCTCTTTAGGTCATTCTCTAATGCATGCTTCTTTGACAATAATTATCATTATAAATCTGTGCCCAATTTGTTACACCATGTTAAAAAATAGTGTAAAGGGTAAGTAGTTGTCCCTGAATTCAGTTTGCAGGAAAATTACAGTTTCAAGGAAATGGTTTATATGTAATTTTTTGCTATTAGTTCAAAGTAGACTCTACATGATATCGTTCAAGAACAAAACTGAACCACGTTCCTTTAAATTTGGTGACTAATTTTAAAGTTTTTAAGTATCATTATAAAATGGGTCTCAAATAGATTTAGGCTGCTCCAGCATCAGAATTTTTACTGCCCCAAAACTTTTATACATTGTACCACTATTTAATCATTCACTAAACTCAATAAACTCACATTGAATCTTGTTATATTTTTATTCAGATCCAAATTTTGCTTCAATGAATGGCAAAGGTTTAACAAATACTTATGAAGATTTACCACATTGTCAGACTCCATCCAATCTTTCCAAGGTGATTGATGGGAATAACAGTACTGTTCCAGCATGGTTTTGCAAACAATAGTCATGAGCACAATTTCCAGATGTTACATCATAGCTATAAGTTTGTCAGTTTCCAGCCTCATGGCTAATTGAATGTTATCTTTGGCCATTGTTTTGAGTATATCATGGGTATGTATGTAATTCAAGTAGAACGCATTGGAAGCTTTTTTTTCAAACAAACTATCTTGTTGTGGAATATTTGCTTGATTTGGGAGGTGTTTGAACAGTTGACCCAGTTAATGATTTCAATCAGAGATGAAATATATACACCCTTCAAAGAAATCCATAGAACACAACTCAAATGCAACAATGTGAAGCTTATTACTTGCCTGAACTTTGCAAATGTGCAGAACTTGGGACTCAGCCAGCAAACAGATTGAACTTTCACATTCTGCAGCATATTTTACAGCCACATTGTACAGATTATCATAGCTCTGGCCATGGCAATCACTCGCATCTGTGCCGCCTTCCCACTGAAAACATTCTTGGGAAGCATGAACTTGTAAACGAATAAACTTCTGAAAGCATACCCTTTGATTCTCTTTTATCTGACAATGGAAGTCAACTGCCCCACATGAGATTAATTCTTTGCAATTAAATTCAAGGTGAAGGGGAAGAGATTTAATGGGAATCCGAGAGGTAACTTTTTCATACAATGGGTGTATGGAACAAGCTGCCAGAGGAGGTAGTTGAGGCTGGGACTATCCCATCATTTATGAAACAGTTGGACAGGTAAATGGATAGGACAGGTTTGGAAGGTTATGAACCAAGCGGAGGCCACTTTTCAACATAATTGTATAAGGGGTAAGAGTGTTGTAAAAACAAGCCTGAAGGCTTTGTATCTCAATGCAAGTAGCATTCGTAATAAGGTGGATGAGTTGAATGTGCAGATAGTTATTAATCAATATGATATAGTTGGGATCACGGAGACATGTCTCCAGGGTGACCAAGGCTGGGAGCTGAACATCCAGGGATATTCAATATTCAGAAGGGATAGACAGAAAGGAAAAGGAGGCGGGGTAGCGTTGCTGGTTAGAGAGGAGATTAACGCAATAGAAAGGAAGGACATTAGCTTGGAGGATGTGGAATCGATATGGGTAGAGCTGCGAAACACTAAGGGGCAGAAAACGCTAGTGGGAGTTGTGTACAGGCCACCTAACAGTAGTAGTGGAGTTGGGGATGGCATCAAACAGGACATTAGAAATACGTGCAACAAAGGTAAAACAGTTATAATGGGTGACTTCAATCTACATATAGATTGGGTGAATCAAATTGGCAGGGGTGCTGAGGAAGAGGATTTCTTGGAATATATGCGGGATAGTTTTCTAAACCAACATGTAGAGGAACCAACAAGAGAGCAGGCTATTCTAGACTGGGTATTGAGTAATGAGGAAGGGTTAGTTAGCAGTCTTGTTGTGCGTGGCCCCTTGGGCAAGAGTGACCATAATATGGTTGAGTTCTTTATTAGGATGGAGAGTGACATTGTTAATTCAGAAACAAGGGTCCTGAACTTAAAGAAAGGTGACTTTGAGGGTATGAGACGTGAATTGGCCAAGATAGACTGGCAATTGATTCTTCAAGGGTTGACGGTGGATATGCAATGGAAGGCATTTAAAAACTGTATGGATGAACTACAACAATTGTTCATCCCAGTTTGGCAAAAGAATAAATCAGGGAAGGTAGTGCATCCGTGGATAACAAGGGAAATCAGGGATAGTATCAAAATAAAAGATGAAGCGTACAAATTAGCCAGAAAAAGCAGCCTACCAGAGGACTGGGAGAAATTCAGAGTCCAGCAGAGGAGGACAAAAGGCTTAATTAGGAAAGGGAAAATAGATTATGAAAGAAAACTGGCAGGGAACATAAAAACTGACTGCAAAAGTTTTTATAGATATGTGAAGAGGAAAAGATTAGTTCAAATAAATGTAGGTCCCTTGCAGTCAGAATCAGGCGAATTGATCATGGGGAACAAGGACATGGCAGACCAATTGAATAACTACTTTGGTTCTGTCTTCACTAAGGAAGACGTAAATAATCTGTCGGAAATAGCAAGGGACCGGGGGTTAAATGAGATGGAGGGACTGAGTGAAATCCAGGTTAGCCGGGAAGTGGTGTTAGGTAAATTGAATGGTTTAAAGGCCGATAACTCCCCAGGGACAGATAGGCTGCATCCCAGAATACTTAAGGAAGTAGCCGCAGAAATAGTGGATGCATTAGTGATAATTTTTCAAAACTCTTTAGATTCTGGAGTAGTTCCTGAGGACTGGAGGGTAGCTAATGTAACCCCACTTTTTAAAAAGGGAGGGAGAGAGAAAACGGGGAATTACAGACCAGTTAGTCTAACCGGTGGTGGGAAAAATTCTGGAGTCAGTTATTAAAGATGGGATAGCAGCACATTTGGAAAGTGGTGAATTCATTGGACAAAGTCAGCATGGATTTATGAAAGGTAAATCATGTCTGACGAATCTTATAGAATTTTTCGAGGATGTAACTAGTGGAGTGGATAAGGGAGAACCAGTGGATGTGTTATATCTGGACTTTCAGAAGGCTTTCGGCAAGGTCCCACATAAGAGATTAGTATGCAAACTTAAAGCACACGGTATTGGAGGTTCAGTATTGATGTGAATAGAGAACTGGCTGGCAGACAGGAAGCAAAGAGTAGGAGTAAACGGGTCCTTTTCAGAATGGCAGGCAGTGATTAGTGGGGTACCGCAAGGCTCAGTGCTGGGACCCCAGCTATTTACAATATATATTAATGATCTGGTTGAGGGAATTGAATGCAACATCTCCAAGTTTGCGGATGACACAAAGCTGGGGGGCAGTGTTAGCTGTGAGGAGGATGCTAGGAGGCGGCAAGGTGGATAGGTTGGGTGAGTGGACAAATGCATGGCAGATGCAGTATAATGTGGATAAATGTGAGGTTATCCACTTTGGTGGCAAAAACAGGAAAGTAGCCTGTTATCTGAATGGTGGCCGATTAGGAAAAGGGGAGATGCAACGAGACCTGGGTGTCATGGTACACCAGTCATTGAAAGTAGGCATGCAGGTGCAGCAGGCAGTGAAGAAAGTAAATGGTATGTTAGCATTCATAGCAAAAGGATTTGAGCATCAGAGCAGGGAGGTTCTACTGCAGTTGTACAGGGTCTTGGTGAGACCACACCTGGAGTATTGCGTACAGTTTTGGTCTCCTAATCTGAGGAAAGACATTCTTGCCATAGAGGGAGTACAGAGAAGGTTCACCAGACTGATTCCTGGGATGGCAAGACTTTCATATGAAGAAAGACTGGATAGACTCGGCTTGTACACGCTAGAATTTAGAAGATTAAGGGGGGATCTTATAGAAACTTACAAAATTCTTAAGGGGTTGGACAGGCTAGATGCAGGAAGATTATTCCCGATGTTGGGGAAGTCTAGAACTAGGGGTCACAGTTTAAGGATAAGAGGGAAGTCTTTTAGGACCGAGATGAGATGAGAAAATCATTTTTTACACAGTGGTGAATCTGGGGAATTCTCTGCCACAGAAGGTAGTTGAGGCCAGTTCATTGGCTATATTTAAGAGGGAGTTAGATGTGGCCCTTGTGGCTGAAGGGATCGGGGTATGGAGAGAAGGCAGAGATGGGATACTGAGTTGGATGATCAGCCATGATCATATTGAATGGCGGTGCAGGCTTGAAGGGCCAAATGGCCTACTCCTGCACCTATTTTCTATGTTTCTATGTTTCTAAGTGGGACTAGGGTAGCTGGGACATTGTTGGCCGGTGTGGGTGAGTTGGACCGAAGGGCCCGTTTCCACACCTATTAATCTATGACTATGACTCTAAATGAAACCTGGAATCTTTTTAGTGCTTTGTTGATAATGAATATTTTTGTTTAATATATTATATGATGAATTTGTAGGAGAATGTTCAAGGAAAGTAGGACAGTTTCTCACACTATTGTCAGAGCACTAATATGGCAGAATGCTTCACCCATCCATTATGATCTCATTTAATGTTCAGATCAGTGAAATTAAGTGGAAGCAATTCTCATCTTTGTCCCCTGGAAATATCACTTGCACTTTATAGACTTTCACACACTCTGATCCATTACTTTTAATGGGACAAGAATAGAGCAAGCACTACATTGGCTCATTTACCATTCCATCCAGCTGACAAAGGTGAGTATAAGGCCAGATCCTTTGTCAGCTTTCATAACAAATTAACCACAGGCAGCACAGTGGCATAGCTGGTAGACCTTGGGTGCTGCCTGTGTGGAGTTTGCACGATCTCACTGTGACCATGTAGATTTCAAAGGTTTCAAAGATCTTTTATTGAACACCTCCAGGTGTTCCAGTATCCTCCACATCCCAAAGACGCCTGGGTTTGCAGGTTAATTGGCCTGTATTAAAATAATATGTTGGGAGTGACTGAGATATGGGATGACATAAAACTAGTGTGAATGGGTTTTCTATGGTTGGCATGGACTTGAGAGCCTGAAGGGCATCTTTCCACACTGTATCTCTAAACAAAATTAAATTATTATTGTTGGTGATATTTATTCCTGGGAACTTGAAACTTTCAATATTTCTACTTCGTCGCCATCAATGTATTATGAGGTGTGTGTACAGCTTCACTTCCTGAAGTCAATCACAAACTCCTTTGTCTTGCTGACATTGAGGGAGAGGTTATGGTCTTGGCACCAGATTACGTAGTTCTCAATCTTCTTTCTCTATGCCACTTTGCCACTGGTATCTGGCCCACTACTAAGGCGTTGTCTGCATACTTGTACATTGAGTTATATTGTTTTTTGGCTACACAGTCATCAGTGTATACAGAGGGCTGAGAACACATTTTTCAGAGGGCTGAGAACACGTTTTTGCGGGGCACCAGTATTGTGAATTATCAAAAAGGATGATATGTCACCTATCATCACTGATTGTGGTCTGCTAGTCAGGAAGTCGAGGATCCATTTGCAGTGGGGAATCCTGACTCCAAGTTCCACGAGTTTGGTATTGAAAGCAGAGCTATAGTCTACGAATAAAACAGTTATTTTAGATCGAAGTCACATGGGTGACTACGTGAAGAGCCCGCCAGCCCGCATGCGCGTCAATGCGTAGATGCATGGCACGAGAATCAGAGCAGTTCGAAACTCAGATTCAGAGTCAGATTCAGAATCAGATTCAACTTTAATTGTCATTGTCAGTGTACAGTACAGAGACAACGAAATACAGTTAGCATCTCCCTGGAAGAGCGAACATAGAATATGATTTCAATAAATAAATCTATTTACATGCATACAGTCATAGTGTTTTTCCTGTGGGAGGAGTGTCCGGGGGGGGGGGGGGGGTGATTGGCAGTCACCGAGGTACATTGTTGAGTAGAGTGACAGCCGCAGGGAAGAAGCTGTTCCTGGACCTGCTGGTCCGGCAACGGAGAGACCTGTAGCGCCTCCCGGATGGCAGGAGGGTAACCAGTCCATGGTTGGGGTGAGAGCAGTCCTTGGCGATGCTGAGCGTCCTCCGCAGACAACGCTTGCTTTGGACAGACTCAATTGAGGGGAGCGAGGAACCGGTGATGCGTTGGGCAATTTTCACCACCCTCTGCAGTGCTTTCCGGTTGGAGACAGAGCAGTTGCCATACCATACTGTGATACAGTTGGTAAGGATGCTCTCGATGGTGCAGCGGTAGAAGTTCACCAGGATCTGAGGAGACAGATGGACCTTCTTTAGTCTCCTCAGGAAGAAGAGATGCTGGTGAGCCTTCTTGACCAGAGTTGAGGTATTGTGGGTCCAAGAGAGGTCATCGGAGATGTTGACCCCCAGGAACCTGAAGCTGGAAACATGTTCCACCTCCGTCCCTTTGATGTGGATGGGGGTGTGCGTGCGGCCCCTAGACTTCCTGAAGTCTACAATGAGCTCCTTGGTCTTCTTGGAGTTAAGGGCCAGGTTGTTGTCAGCGCACCATGCTGCTAGGAGCTGGACCTGCTCCGACAGGTAAGGGAAAACATTTTCTTTCAGGAACGGGCCGCT
>NW_022630209.1:0-34233 GCF_010909765.2 Amblyraja radiata
CCCCTCTCTCTCCCCCCTCCTCTCCCCCTCCCCCTCCACCCCTCCCCCAACCTCCCTCCCCTAAACCCCCTCCTCTCCACCCCTCCTCACCTCCCCTCCACCCCTTCACCCTCTCCACCCCTTTCCCCTCCTACTCTCCCTTCCCCTCAACCCTTTGGGAATTGGAATTGGAAATTGGAAATCCATCATTCGACAGGGAAGCGTGAAAGCAGTTCTTCAATGGAAATTGAAGAAATGGAAATCGGGAATCTCAAAAATATGCTGCAGCCTGGCCAAATAGATATGTCACAAAGAAGACTAATATCTATTTTGTTAATTAAGGATATGGAGAACAATAGATCAAAATTTGGTACATTGAGTTGACAGAGAGATCAGCCATGATCTAAATGATTAATGGAACAGGGTAGAGGGGCTGAAAGATTGACTCCTGCTCCTGTGCTTTGAGAAGCTCCTAGGCTTTTAATCACTCTGTCAATCATCAGCCACTCACAGTTGCAGAAAAAGCTCCAATGATTGGCAACTTGCTGTATCATCTCAACAAAACAGCTTGTATTCTGTATTCTGCATTTTCTCTTGGAAAATGGCCAATCAGTATTTCCATCGTCTCTTCTAACAATGCTTCTTCCCAATGACAAATGAGTTTGATGCCACACTTAGTCACTAGATCCAACTTCTTCATTGCTAGTTTAGCTGCCTCTGCACTGAATTACCTTTGAAACATAGTCACTCGTTGTGCTCGGAAAATGGTAGCAGCATTTATTTGTATAAACAAGAGCAAACAAGAGACAAACCTCCAAAGACATACAGGTTTGTAGATTAATTGGCTTAGTATCAATGTAAATTGTCGCTAGCATGTGTGGGATAGTATAAATGTGTGGGGATCGCTGGTCGGTGCGGACTTGGTGAAGGGCCTGTTTCCGCTCAATATTCTAAACTAAAATTGACCAATTAATCTCTTTTGATGGTATGTTTTTATTGAAAATTAAGATCCAAAAAATATTAACAACATGCTATACAATTTATTCTCGACTCACATTTATCTGTGAATTGATCACCACCACCACCTCTATTATTTTCAAAGATGCAGACATCAACAGCAAAGTGATTGCTGTTTTTCTCACTTTTGCATTACAACTTCAAAACACGTATTAAGATCACCCACAAGAAGCATACAAAATATAGTCATAGATTCGTACAGCACGGAAACCGACCCATCGGCCTAATTTGTTCATGCCGACCATGATACTGCAATTGGCCCATCTATCTATCTATATATGGGTCCCACTTGGTCTAGTATATATAACTAAAACTCTGATGTTGTTATCTTCGGGTTAGTCAATAGTCAATAGTCAGATTTATTCGTCACATACACAATGAAGTGCAGTGAAATGAACTTGCCAGCACCGGTACAATAAAAAAGAACACATAATACACAATAAAAATTTAACACAAAAACATCCACCACAGCATTCATCGCTGTGGTGGAAGGCACAAAGTTCAGTCAGTGGGTTTTTCTATTTGTACAAAAATGATACATGATAGCGCTACGATTTTTTGCCACCTTACTCGGGATTCTCTTGTGGTGCACGTGCAACAAGTTTTGTTCCTATCTATGGTATATTTTTTAAGTTATTAAGATTTAAAAATCATTAAAACTGCACATGCGCAGATTGGTCTCCTCTCCTGTCAGTCACTGCCACACATATCGGTCCTCTCCTGTCATGCACCGCCATGGTCAGGATGGCAACGCCCCTTCCTGCACCATCGCCGCACTGATTGGTCGCGTCTGCTATCAGTCACCGGCGGCGCCCGCCTCGCCCAGCATTGCCTGGTGTTGCGCGGCCACAGCCACAGCCGCGGCTGCAACTGCCGGAGGATGCGGACCAAGTGAGGAGAAGACTCCAATATATTCCAATATCTATATTACTAAAAGTCTGATCTTGACCACTTCCTGTTGTTCTGTATATTGATTTTATAAAAAATGCTGCCACGTACGGCTGTGATTTTTGGCCATCTTACTCAGAGTCCCCCTCCGCTGTACTGGACAAGAGGATTTTTCCCATCAATGAAAAATAAAAGAGTTATTAGTGTTTACAAAATTTTGAGATTCTCTCTCCTGAAGGGAGGAACTAAAAAACCCGGAAGTGTTGAGTGCCTCAGTCAGTCTCTGCAAGATGGGGGAAGCGAGAGGGTCACGTCTCTCAGTCTGAGCTGTGCATAACACTGAACACATGTTTACTAAACTGTGAGTGTGGTTTGAATGACCTTGAGTGCCCTTAATGTGGTTTGAAAATGAAAATGTGGTGGTTGGTTCGAAGTGATGCACAGCAAATGGGTGTTGGTGGTGGTTGGTTCGAAGTGAAGCACAGCAAATGGCTGTTGGTCATGGTTGGTTCGAAGTGAAGCACAGCAAATGGCTGTTGGTGGTGGTTGATTTGAAATCAAGCATAGCAAATGGTTGCTGGTGGTGGTGGTTGGTTCGAAATAAAGCATGATTAAAAGTCTAAGCTTGACAACTTCCTGTTTGCAGTGTATATTGATTTTAGATAAAACGCTACCACTTACGGCAGTGATTTTTGACCATCTTACTCAGTCCCCCTCCGCTCATCAGGTGCAGAGGATTCTTCCCATCAATGAAAAATAAAAGTGTTATTAGTGTTTAAAAAAAGTTGAGAATCTCTCTCCTGTCAATAATGTCATGAAGGCCACGCCCCTTCCGGCTGGAGGGGGGAGATATTATAAAATCCGGAGGTGTGGGTATGGCTCAGTCTCTGCAAGATGGGGGAGGGAGAGGTCATGACTCTGAGCTGTGAATCAATTGAACACACTGAATGTCTACTGAACTATGAGTGTGGTCTTTATGTGGTGTTTTGTGGAGTTTTGGGTGGTTTTATGGTGATTTTATTGTGGTTTCAATCTGCTTGAAATGGTATGAAACTGCATTTGAATGTGGTGGCCATTCACCCTGCATGAAATGGTATAAAACTGCATTTGAATTTGGTGGCCTTGCACCGTGCTTGAAGTGGTAGGAAACTGCAAGTGAATTTGGTGGCCTTGCACCCTGCTTGAAGTGGTACAAAACTGCACAAATTTGGTGGCCTTGCACCCTGCTTGAAGTGGTCGGAAACTGCACTTGAATTCTGTGGCCTTGCACCCTGCTTGAAGTGGTAGGAAACTGCACATGAATTTGGTGGCCTTGCACCCTGCTTGAAGTTGTACGAAACTGCAGTTGAATTTGCTGGCCTTGCACCTTGCTTGAAGTGGTCGGAAACTGCACTTGAATTTGGTGGCCTTGCACCCTGCTTGAAGTGGTTGGAAACTACACTTGAATTTGGTGGCCGTGCACCCTGCTGGAAGTGGCATGAAACTGCACTTGAATTTGGTGGCCTTGCACCCTGCTTCAAGTGGTCGTAAAATGCACTAGAATTCGGTGGCCTTGCACCCTGTTTGAAGTGGTAGGAAACTGCACTTGAATTTAGTGGCCTTGCACCCTGCTTGAAATAGCATGAAACTGCACTTGAATTTGGTGGCCTTGTACCCTGCTTGAAGTGGTAGGAAACTGCATTTGAATTTGGTGGCCTTGCACCCTGCTTGAAATGGAATTTCAATGAATAGCCGTGAGTCAACTGCCAGCCCACCAGCCGTGAGTGAGCTGCCAGCACATCAGGCTGAGTGACTGAGCTGTCACCCCAAGGATCCATTTGGCCCACAATGTCCATACTAGCCCTGTGGAAACCATTCCCTTCAGCCCACAACACCAATACTAGCGCTCCAGGAAGCCTCCTCTCCCCCCCCCCCCCCCCCCCCCCCGCCTGAGACCAACGGTTGCAACCTCGAGATCATGGGAGAGTGAGGAGGGAGTAGGGAGGGAGAGGGGGGAAAGTGGGGGAGGTGAGGCGGGAGAGTGGGGGAGGAGGGTGAATAGAGCGAGATGAGAGGGCCTGGGGGATGTAGGGAGTGGGGAATACCTCAGGAGGTGAGGAAGGAGAGTGGGGGGATTGAGGGAGAGGAGGTGGTAGGGAGGGAGAGGGGGGAAATTGGGGGAGGTGAGGAGGGAGATTGGGGGAGGTAGGGAGGTGAGGATGGCAGTGGGGGAGGTCAGGAGGGATAGTGGGGGGGATAGGGGGGGATGAGTGGAGGAGGTGGGGGATAGAAGGATGGGATAGGGAGGGGAGAGGAGGGAGGGAGGGAGGGACTGAAGGTATGAGAAAGGAGAGGGAGGTTGGTGAGGGAGGGGAAGTGGAGAGGGCATAGAGGAGGGAGGATGAAGAGGAGGGGGAGGGAGTATTGGTGGATGAGGGGAAATGAGCTTTGCCTGCGCAGTTGGGGGCTATGGGTGAGTGGTGGAATATTGCGTTGGGGGAACAGGTTGCTTTGGGGGAATGGGTGAGTGGTGGAATATTGCATTGGTGAACGGATTGTGTTGGGGCCTCCCATGTGGCAGGGACCCAACGGGTCCCACTTAGTCTAGTATTCATTAAAACCTTCTGGTCCATGTATCTGTCTAAATGGCTTTTTAAATGTGGTAATTGTACATACCTCAGCTACTTCATCTCGCAGTTTGTTCCATATACCCACCATCCTTAGTGTGAAAAGTTGCCACCTGCATCCCAAATTAGAGGAGATATGAGGGGGAGGTTTTTTGACACAGAGAGTAGTGGGACCTGGAATGCATTGCCAGGGGTGGTAGTGGAGGCAAATACAGTAGTGGTGTTTAAGAGGCTTTTGGATAGGCACATTGAAATGCAGGGGATAGAGAAATATGGATCATGTTCAGGCAAATGACATCAGTTCTGCACAAACATTGTGGGCCAAAGGGCCCATTTCTGTGCTATGCTGTTCTATGTTCTATATCTTTCCCTCTTACCCTTAAACCGATGCCCTCTAGCTCTTGATTCCCCTACTCTGGAAAAACAACTCTGTACTTTCACCCTATTTATTCCCATCATAATTCTATACCTTGTAAGGTTACCTTGCATTAGAGAAAGAGTTAGATATACAGTAGCTCTTAGGGCTAACGGAATCAAGGAATATGGGAGAAAGCAGGAATGGGGTACTGATTATGGATGATTAGCCATGATCATATTGAATGGTGATGCTGGCTCGAAGGACCTACTCCTGCACCTATTTTCTATGTTTCTGTTTACCCTTAACTTCCTACGCTCCAAGAAATGCAATCCTAACCTGTCCAACCATTCCCTACAGCTCAGGCCCTCGAGTCCTGGCAACATTCTCGTAAATCCTTCCTGTATTCTTTCCAGCTCAATGGGATCTTTAAACCTCCTAGAGCCTAATGACTTATTCCATAAATGTTCTCTTGCTATTCTTTTGCCTACCATTACTTTACATAAAGAAGCTGGCTACGTTTCTGGCAGTGAATAATATACACAAGAATACTTCCAGTCACTGCTGCTAGTATTCGGCAGGAAACTAAAAACATCAATGTATATGCAATAGCACAGATGCTCGTGGGCTCAATTTGTTTTAAGATGTTTGCCAGCTATAGATTGTCTTGTGATTAATATAGTCTCAGCCTCCATCCCTCTCTCTAATAAGAACGTGGTGGATAAGCAGGCTTTAATTTTTCAAACCAAACCACAGATAATTAACTTTTGGACCGCGTTTTACTTCCTTATACAATAGCTTCAGGTCCGAAATGTTTCCTAAATGAACTGTTTCTCACATAGTTGGTCAATATATCAACTGCTGTCTGTTATTTCAAAGTGAAATGAGTCATGAGCAATATGATTTGCACACATTAATGGAATTCACAAATCAAATATATTTTATTGCTGTAAGAGCTAGTGGATTCCTTATCTTTTCTCTTGAGGATTCCAATCCATTTATTTTCTACCAACTCAGTTTAATGAACAGATCCAGTAACTTTTATGTTTTGTCTATGGTTGCCGTTTCTTGTGATTCATTTGAATGATCAAATCTAATTTTCTGATTTGTTTAAATTCTTGTACATTTAGTGAAGCAAATAATACAATCAATATCTGCTAAAAAATTATTTAATTTAAAGTTTAGTTTAGCTTAGAGATACAGTGCGGAAACAGGCCCTTCGGCCCACCGAGTCCACGCCGACCAGCAATCACCCCATACACTAGCACTATCCTACACACTAGAGACACGTTACAATCTTTACCAAAGCCAATTAACCTACAAACCTGTACGTCCTGGGAGTGTAGGAGGAAACCGGAGCACCTGGGGAAAACCACAAGGTCAAGGGGAGAACATACAAACTTTTAGCACCTGTGGTCTGCATCAAACCTAGGATTCTAGAACTGTAAGGCAGCAACTGTACTGCTGCACCGCCATCCCCAGTTGCTTAAATCTTGCACTGTCTTTTAAAAATGTAAACTTAAAATATAGGTTTTGTTATATAATTGAAGCAGTCTTCAAAATTTTTGAGTGTGATTTTGTTGTTATCTATTATAATTTATTATGCTTTGTCTTAATAACCTTTAAAATGTAAAGGGCCTGTCCCACTAATGCAATTTTTCAGCGACTGTCTTCGACCTTCAAGCTCGAGGGCACTCGCCTGAAAAAGCTCGAGTTGGATCGACCGTCAGCGATGAAACAGCGAGCCAGATCGACCATCTGCACACACACACACACACACACACACACACACACACACACACACACACACACACACACACACACACACACACACACACACACACACACACACACACACACACACACACACACACACACACACACACACACACAAAAACACATTGCAAAGGTGGGGGCCAGGGAAAGTGGGGGAGCTCTGTCTGAAATTAACACCCGCGATGAACAGGAAGGTAAAAGATGGCTGGCACAGTTACGGTAAGTCCTTTAGAGAGCACAGAGGGGGGGGGAAGAGAGGGGGAGAGAACGGGACAGAAGCGGAGAGAAGGGGAGAGAAGAGGTGAGAAGGGGGGGAGAAGGAGTGGAGCCACTTTTAAGAAGCCAGACAACTTTTAATAAAGTTTGGCGGGCATTTAACATTACCGGTCGTTTACTTACTTTTTATTTCTCAACGAGCTATTACCTTTGACTACCTTTGATTATCTTCGATTGCCTTCGATTACCTACGATAGTATTACAACCTACTATGACCTACCTCGACTAAACCTACGAATAAAAAAATATTGATTTTTCCATGGCAAACATTTTTTACTCGCAGGCATTTTTCAGCTTGCTGAAAAAAACGGCGCGACCTAACTGAGGCCTCGAGTACATGGGATCTACTCTCGAGCATGAAGGAGAGTTACAAAGATCTCCTAGGACCTCGTGCCAACCATGCTGCGAGTATGAGTCAAGGGCAAACCCTTCTAAACTCGCGAATTAGGTCGCCGCAGTGGGACTGGCCCTTAAACTTCGCTAAATGCAAGACAATGCATATCAAATTGGGTTCAGCTTTCTCCTCAAATAAATAAATTCTCCTAGTGACGGCATGCTGTAAAGGCTGCAACTTCGTTTGCTCCCTTAACTTTTAACTTCTTGCTTACCACTATTTCAATGTTACTTGTTATTACTTGATTTCAAGGCACGGTCTAACTTTTCTTAACACTTTTATACGCTTCAATCATGTAAAGGATGGAGACAAGAGGGAAAAGAGCTTCTCCAAGGAAGGAGCGTGGGGAGGGCACAGCTTCTGACTCTGGTATCTTAGAAGCAATATCGAAAATGAACGATGAACTGAAAAATGAAATGAAAACAAGATTTTGCAGTTTGGAAGAAATGGTGAAAGGAATTTCGAGCAAATTGAAGGAAGTTCAAGGAAAGCTAATTATGTTACAAGATGAATCTCGTGAACAGAATACAACAAATTGATAACTTGGGAACCCTGGGCCAGGAGAGAGATTTGAAGATTGAAAAACTGGAACGGAAAATGTATGAAAATACTCGGGCACTCCAGCAATACAAGATTAAAAATATGAATCTGGAAAACAGAAGCCGTCGACTGAATTTGCGAATTGGTGGTTTGCCAGAAGGTCAAGAAGGGGATAATGTTATAAAATATGCTTCTAAAATGATAAAGGAGACTTTCAACACCGAGCACTATGCAAATCTTCCAATTTTGGATAACGCACACAGGATCAGGAAGAAATCTAGTCCCCAAGATAAACCAAGACATTTGATCGTTCTGTTTCACTTCTTGCAGATGAAGGAGAATATCCTCCAGGCAGCAAAAAAGTTGGGCATGGTTGAATATGAAGGATGCAAGTTTCGGTTTGTTTCTGATTACAGTCGTGAACTTTTGAAATTGAGAAAGTCTTTCCATAATGTAATGTCTGATTTGTTTATGAAAAAGTTGCGCCCCGCCTTATTTTATCCAGCTAGACTGCGTATACGACTCTTTAATGATAACAACCGATTTCTTAACAATCCTCAAGACGCTTCCAGCTTTCTGGAGGCTTATGGGGGTGCAGCTGCGACGGGGAACTACTGATAGCTGATTAAGTTACAATTGGAGATTTATTGTTCCTATTTTGACAATATATCATTCTGTAAATGATTAAGAATTTATTTGGATGAATTGTTCTTTAATTATGTTTTAGAATTTTAGTATGATGGTATCAAACAACAACTTTTACCTTCTCTAAGATACTGTTAATTTAATGTAATGGTATTATACATTAACTTTTAAGATCTTCTTTGTTAGCTCGTCTACTTTTAAAATGTCCATCGAAGGATTTTTTCCCCCCTGTCTTTAGACAAACAAAGTGAAGCAGTTCTTGTTTTTCATATTTTGACCTTGGATAAATAATATGAAGTAGCTCTTGTTTTTCACAGTTAACATGCACTTTTTAACCATAACATTAATTTGTTTTGGCTATTGAGTGGTAAATATGCCTTCTTTTTACGTTGGGTGCTGTCATTATGAGAAATGGGGGTAGGGGAGGGATTAGGTAGCGTACTGACTGTCTACTGGTCAGTTTCGGGCTTTGCATGGGTGGGGGGGTGGGGGGGAGGGGTCTTTCGCTTCTAGCTTAATTTTTTCTATCTGGGCAGAATTTGAACTACAAAAATGTCTGAAATGTCGTCACTTCTGGCTCCGCCTTAGATCTTTCTCCCTCCAGTATCATGAACTGTTATGCTTTAAGAAATTAACCCTTTAAATTCCACAAACAATATTTTTTTACAAACAATATGGATAAAGTTATTAACTTCCTTTCATGGAATGTGAATGGTTTGAACCATCCCATTAAGAGCTTTTTTTTTTTACAGTTCTTCATAGGCTAAATGCTCAGATTATCTTTGTTCAGGAAACTCATGTAAGGAAAGACGACAATCAATGATTTTTTAAGTTTTGGAGAGGACAGCAGTTTCATTCAAATTCACAGGCTGAGGTGAAAGGAGTCTAGATTTTTATTGACTCCTCAATTTCGTTTGTTCATTATGAAACAATTTCTGATCCATATGGTAGATTTTTGGTGATTACTAGTGTTCTTCATAACCAAAAAGTTGTTATGATGAATGTTTATTAGATTAGATTAGATTAGATTTACTTTATTAATCCCCTTATTCAGGGGAAATTCAGATATCCTTGCAGCACACTAATAAAAATACAACATAGCATTCAAGAAGTTCAACACCAAAACACAAAAACATCCCCCCACAGTGGTTCCCACTGTGGGGGAAGGCACAAAGTCCAGTCCCCATCCTCTTGTCCACCCAGACCTAGTATTGATCACCTTGAGTGTTTTAAACAGTTAATCGCATTCTTTCCTAATTTAATTGAACATCTTTAAAAAAATGGATGGAGATTTTAACTGTTGTTTGAACCCTTCGATGGACAGATCTGCATCTGATCATGTGCTTCCAAATAAAGCAGCTAGTTTTATCAATTCTTTTTTACTTGACTCTGGAATGTTAGAAGTCTGGAGATTCTTACACTCAAATGACCATATAACCATATAACAATTACAGCACGGAAACAGGCCATCTCGGCCCTACAAGTCCGTGCCGAACAACTTTTTTCCCTTAGTCCCACCTGCCTGCACTCATACCATAACCCTCCATTCCCTTCTCATCCATATGCCTATCCAATTTATTTTTAATTGACAAATAATTTTCTTTTTTCTCTCATGTACAGTATATCATAGTAACTAGGATTAACTACTTTATAGTAGATTCTCAGCTAGTTTCATCGGTCACTGTGTGTGAGTATGATGCAATTGCTATTTCTGATCATGCACCATTGAAACTATCAATTAAACTACCAGATCGTGTTTATTGCTAAACAATGGCGATTTAATGTTACTTTGCTTCAAGATCTAAGTTTTGTTCATTTTATTAAAGATCAGATTGCTTTTTTCTTCTTAACAAATTCTACTGAAGAAATATCCAATCATGTAGTCTGGGATGCTTTTAAGGCATATATTCGTGGACAAATTATTTCATACTCCGCGGGATTAAGAAAACAAATTCAAAATTAAATACGTATATTGACTGATGAGATTAAAGAAATTGATTAAAAATATTCAAAAGCTCCTAGTCCGGAGCCCTATAAGAATGGAGTTGAACTTCAATTGAGACATGTTTTTTTATTAGTATCACCGATTGAGAATCAGTTACTTAAAACCAAAAGTCAATTTTATATACATGGTGATAAATCTGGTAAATTACTCGCCAATCAGTTGAAAGCTGTGTCAGCCAAACGTCAGATTACGAAAGTGAGTAAACAGGATGGTACATTGACTGTAGACCATGATGAAATTAACAAGTCCTTTCAGGAATTTTATACCTCCCTATACCAATCAGAATTTCCTACTGATTCCAATATAATGTTTTTAAAGAAATTGAACTTGCCAATTTTACCACGTAATGAGACGAACCCATCACGTAGGAAGAAATACAGAAAGCAATCCTTTTGATGAATTCTGGTAAAGCTCCTGGTTTTGATGGGTTTACAATGGGATTTTTAAAGTATTTCTCAAGTTTACTGTCTCCCTGGCCATTCAAGGTTTTTAAAGAAGCCTTTTTAATGAATAGATTACCACAATCCTTTTATGAAGCATCTATTTATTTAATTCTTAAAAAAGATAAAGATCCTATTGAAGTGACATCATATAGACCTATATCATTGTTAAATGTAGATTCCAAAATTCTTTCCAAAATATTAGCTATGAGTGGAAAATATTTTACCGCAAATTATTTCTGAAGATCAGCCAAGTTTTATTAAAAATCGTTACTCATACTTTAACATTAGGAGATTAATAAATATCGTATATACAGCGTCAAATAAACCTTCAGTAATGTGTAATTTCACTTGATGCTGAGGCGTTTGATAGTAGAATGGGAATACTTATTGAATACACTTGAAAAATTTAAGATTAGTCTAAAATGTATTTCTCACTTCAAGCTGATATATCATTGTCAAGTCTTCTAATGTTTTGCAGTTTCCCCGCTTGAAAGGGATTTAATTTATCTACCCCGAAATGATGAACTGGATTCACTCAGACCAAACACTTCTTTTCCACCTTTTATTTTCTCCTTCTTTTATTTTGGCAGATTAGTTTTTATCAGTTTAGGTCTTTATCAGTTTTGGTCTTTAACAGTTTTGGTCTTTAACAGTTTTGGTCTTTAACAGTTTTGGTCTTTAACAGTTTTGGTCTTTAACAGTTTTGGTCTTTAACAGGTGAAAAACCGGCTGCCAATCGGGTCTGTAGAAAAATCAGTCCTGCTTGCCTTTTCTGGCTATCGCGGCAGTCTTTTCGGACAGTCTTTTTGATTTACTGCTGGATTCACTGCTCGCAAGTTTGTTGTCTCTCCTTCACTGGCTTCTGGTGCTCTGTGCCCTTTTGACCCCCAGGCAGAACTCGGCAGGCTGGGGTTCCGCCCACTTTAATCTGTCTCGTGATTTCAATTGTAGCATTTCTCTGCTCGCAAGTTTCTTGCATTTCAGTTTGACTTGACACCTCCCACTCGATCTTCCAATGGAACCACTTGGGAGATCGACGCTTTAAAGTCAAACTTTTAATGGGGTTTTGAACTTAGTCACCTGATGCATCTTTGTCTTGTTCTTCTACTGGAAGTAAGACAACCAGCCGCCTAACATCCCTGTGAACTATCGTGGCTTGGATCCTCTCCTTCCCCTGAGTGGAATGCCTTGCCCTTCCTTTCAAAGCTTTTGTCAGAGGAATGGAGTAGCTTGGAAAGATCCGTACATTAACGTCTCTCACGATGCCTTTGCGGTCTGGATTGGAGCTGACGACTCTGCCCAGCTTGAATTGCCCCCTCAGTGCATTTTGGTCACTTAACCAGACAATGTCTCCGGCAGTGACATTTCTCTGAGTGGTGTGCCACTTGCTCCTTATAAACAAGTTAGGACCAGCGAGTTGGCTCCAGCTCTTCCAAAACTTGTTCACCTCCGACTGCATTGCTCTAAGTCTTTTGTAGGGGTAGCTGGAAAAGTCAAAAGTCTTGATGTCTCCGCACTGAGATGCTCGGCCAAGCAGAAGAGTATTTGGTGTGATGTACTGAACGCAGTCTTCCCGGCTTTGTATCCTGGCGTCGATTGGACGTTCATTTGACAGGTTGGCTGCTATGTAAAGAGCTGTCTGAAACTCACTATAACTGAGTGACGATTCTTTTCCAAAATTTTGGAGCGCTCTCTTCACAACACGCACAGCAGCTTCCGCAGCGCCATTTCTGTGTGGAGAATCAGCAGGATGGATTTTCCACATCCACTCTGTTCCATTTTTAGCTGCGTTCTCCTCCAAAGCTGCTCTGTCCAGGTTGTCCAAAAACCTATATAGTTCCTCTAAGACTGGTTTTGCGCCAATAAAATTAGTGCCTGGATCTGACCAGATCTTCTTGGGGTGCCCACGGATTGCTGTGAATCTTTGATAAGCCATCAGAAACCCTTCACTTGATAAGGTGTTGACTAACTCTGTGTGGATGGCTCTGCTGGCCATACAGCAGAAGACAACTCCCCAGACTTTGAGTTTTACCCTCTTCTTGACGTCATCGTGTACGTGGTAGGGTCCAAAGAGGTCTACTGTTGTAAACTCAAAAGGAGCAGCAGGTTCAGTTCTTTCAGGCGGCAGATCACTCATTACTTGTTGACATTTCTTTGCTTTTGCTTTCTTGCAGATTATGCAGTGATCAACGACTTTTTGAGCAATTCTCCTTCCTTTTATGACCCAAGCCTTTCTTCTCATTTTAAGCAAGGTCCCAGCCACTCCGTCATGACTCTCCCTGTGAGCCTCCCGAGCTAGCAGCATGGACACCCAGGCATCAATGGGTAGGATGGGAACAGCAATTTTATCCTCTTCAAATCTCTGCACTCTGCCACCACAAACCATCAGCCCAGAATCTTGGTCTTTATAGGCTACCAGTCGATCTGTTGTGGTGCTTGGGAAAGTTGTGCCCAATTGCGCAGCACAAAAAATGTCTTTTAGAGCATTTTCTCGTTCTCTTACTGTAATGACTCCTGTCAAAGAGATGGCCTCCCACTTTGGATTGTTTAGAGCTTTGTTCTTGCCAAGAAACCTCTTCGCTGCTCTCCAAATCCATGCAACTGTCTTGATCAGTCGAGTTAGAATGCTGAACCGCTTGACATCAACAAGGTTCTGAATAGCTGACCCTGCAGGTGGTCTCTTTGGGCTTGTTGGTTCCGGTTCTTGGTTCTCTACTTTGGCTCTTGATAGTGCTGCAACAAAAGCTTTCTTCTGTAACTTGTTGATGTTCTCTCTGGCAGTGGCAGCCAGTTCTTTAGCTGATTTTATTGGCCACTCACTCACAGGCAAGACCAGGAACTTCGGTCCATTTTGCCACTCCGAATACTGATCAAGGTCTTGAGGGCTGGCACCTCTGGTGATTACATCAGCGATGTTTTGTGGGCCAGGAATCCACCGCCAGTCCTGAATGTTGGTGCTTGTTTGAATCTCTCCAATCCGATTGGCGAAGAATGTCTGAAATCCGTAGCTTTCTCGCTGTATTGCACCAAGGATTGTTTGGCTATCCACAAGATGATACCACTTCGCCACTTGAATTTGACTGTGTAGCTCAAAATACTTCTTTAAGCGTGAGGCGAACACTGCTCCGCACATCTCTGCTTTAACAGCGTCTCCTCTGTGGTCCAAGGGAGTTAACTTGGCCTTGGATTCCACAAGTCTGACAATTGGGCCATGGTCTGAATCCCATCTCAGGTACATCACTGCCCCGTAGGTGTGCTCACTTCCGTCAGAAAAGGTGATTCCCAAGGGTTCAGTTGCGGAGCAAGAGGGAGTCAGTGCCCTGACGAACTTGA
Source organism: Amblyraja radiata (assembly GCF_010909765.2). NCBI lineage: Eukaryota > Metazoa > Chordata > Chondrichthyes > Rajiformes > Rajidae > Amblyraja > Amblyraja radiata. The sequence continues at coordinate 14,258 of NW_022630209.1, forward strand.
CTTTTCCAAGTTGTTCGTACTCTTCAAAGAGCTTAATTGCATCCTCCCTGAGTCCATCTGAGAGTGCCATGTCCCATGTGTCTCTGACCGAACAGCTTCCCTCTTTTGCTTCTTGGAAAGCTCTGCGTACTAGAATCGCTCCCTTTTGCTTAACAGGAGCCACTATGCCGATGGGGTCATATAGCCCTGCTACCTGGCTGAGAAGCTCTCTTCTTGTTAGGGGATTTGGCGTCTGAGTTTTGATTTGCTCTTGTAGAAGGCTTTGACCAAGCCGCATCTTTTTCTTTCTCTTGGAGAAATTGATTCCCACCATAACGTGGAGCATGTCCTCTTCAACAATGTAGCCCAGACCAAGTGCCTTGTTATCATCACCATGCATTTGGTTTGGTAGGATCATGCTTTTTGTTTTGCTTTTCTTTAAAGCATCATTGTCCTCCTTCCTCCCACTTTGGCCAGACAGAACCCAAGGCTTGAGCTCAAACCCACCAGCTTTTAGGATTCGTTCCACATTTGCTGTGATGATTCTCAACTGGTCGAGGCTGTTGTGAGATGTGAGGATGTCGTCAACATAGCTGTCTTTCTGGAGTACTTGCTGCTCATCCTTGAGGTGGGTAAAAGAAGGAAGATTAGCAGTCTCACGCATTGCCAACTGTGCAATGCACCCCGCAGGTTTGTCTCCGATGTTCACTCTTGTGATAGCATACTCTCCCAGCTCCTCGTCCTCGGAATCTCGCCAGAGGAATCTGTGTAAGTGTACTTCACGGTCCTCCAACCAGACTGAGTTATACATCTTCTTTATGTCTCCCAGAGCAGCATAGATTCCGCCTCTGAATCTGAGGAGGACGGCGCGAATTTGGTTGAGGACGTCTGGACCTTTCATCAGCAAATCATTTAAGCTGACACCATTGCACTTTTGGCTGCTGTTCCACACTAGTCTCACTGGGGTTGTGACAGAGTGGGGGTTTGGAGCAATAAGGTGACTCACATACCACACTGGTCCCTTCCAGTTTGCAATCATGTCTTCGGACAATTTGATTGCAGCCTTTCGGTCCATCATGTCGTGCACCTGAGCTGTGTAGGCATTTTTCCATTCAGGTTCTCTGGATAGCTGCCTCTCCGTCCTGAGAAATGTGGCTTCCACTGTCCTTTTATTATTTGGTAGAGAAGCTGGGTCTTCCAACCAAGGATAGCTAGCATGCCAATGTGGGTCTTTACTGTGACGGTCTCCTGTTACGTAGGTGAGGCCTTCCCTTACCACTTCGAGCTCTCTCTCTTCAGCAAGAGTCATTTCTTTTCCGCCTGGCTGGCAGTTTCCACAGCGGCAACCCCCGCACTTTGGCTCGCGTGCTGCTCCAATGCTATCCCACTTCCACCAATCCAAGAAGTCCCGATTGGCGGTTGATGTACGTGACTTCTGGACTTTGACGGCGACCTGTCCGTTTGGTGAAAGTTCCTCAGGGACTGGGGCAGTGAGCTCCTCATACTTTAAAGCAGCTGCTCTCATTGATCTTGCGAAGTGTGTTTTGGACATGTGGGCTGACATGGTAAGCTTCTCAAACAGCTCAGGATGACAACCTCCAACAGTCTTTCCCAGTGGTCCATCCCACAGAATGAGATCTCCAACAGTTCTAATCCTCTGAGGCGCTAGCTGACCTTCTCTATGGCTTATGAGCAAATGTATCTCTTTTGGTCTCACAAGTTCCTCAAGTGGGATGTCTGGAAAGAACTTTTGCAGCTGCTGTGGTGTCACATGTTTGTGAACATCTGCGATGCTGTCCAACCCATAACAAACTAACTGGTGCGACTTGAGTGTGCCCTTGGGAGTCTTCACTCGGATCTTTAGAAGGTAGCGCATTGTCTCTACGTGGACCTTCATCCCCCCAACTCCATGGACGATAAGCGTGATGTCTTCACTCCTAAGGTTCAGTCTACTCGCAGCCTTGTGAGTTATGTAGTTGGTATCTGAAGCCAAGTCAATTAATGTCCCAACCTTTTGTCCAGCATTTGCTATGACCTCCAGAAGCATCATAATCACTGGATGCTCTTGCAGTCCACCTTCCTTTAGGAGGCTTGGCTGATGCTTTGCAGTGTTGAAGGCTCTTGATGCAGTGTTGGAGAACACATCTCGGCATTGTTTTGCCAACTCTGGTGGAAGTTTGCTGAAAAACTCCTCTTGGTCCACTGTATATTTCTTTTTGCCTTTATCTTCCTCTGGACCAAATTTACTCCTTCTCTGATCCACACTGCTTTTCCTCATCTCATAATTGGGGCACAGATAAAAATGATGCTCAGGATTTTGTTCATCCTTGCAGATTAGATTTTTACACAGATATGCAGGTTTGCAGTATGAACCATCATCATGGACTTCAAGACACTTTTTGCATGCTCCCAACTTCTTTACTGCAGCTCTTTTCTCTGTCAGCTTTAGCCCTCGAAACTGCTTGCAGAAGTACAGCTTCCTTTTATGCTTTATGTCACCACAGACTACACAACTTGTGTGGTCATTTTCTGACTTGGTAGACTTGGTTCTGGCATGTCTTGGTTCAGTCCGAGTTTCCTTTCTACTCGGCTCCTCGTCCCTCAGTTGCTCGAGCTGTTCGTATATGCTCTCCTGCTCTTTGAGAAATGACAAGAGACTGTCAAACCGTTTCTCTGGTGCCACACCATTCCTCTTGTCAGCTACATAAACCAGCCATTCCTTCTTAAGGGTTTCTGGAAGCTTTGTTTCAATTGATTTTGTCATCAGTGGATTTTTAATGGCGCCTGTGTCTCCGAGATCGCTCAAGTCATTAAGCGCCTTTTCCACAGCTTGAATTAATTCCACTATTTTACGTGGCTGATGTCCTCTGACAGGTGGGATTCCCTGAAGCTCCTCCACTATCTCAATAGCAATAGCTGTTTGATTTCCAAACCGGTTCTCTAGGACACGAAAGATATCATCTGCAGTGTTATAACTTGTGAGGCGGAGGTCTCTTGTAATTTTGTCCTCCAGACTGTCCAGCAATTGAACCTTCTTCACCTCATTTGATCCAGTGGGTTCACCTTGCTTTTGCAGTGCTTCCCAATCCTTCCTCCATCTATAAAAGTCATGCTTGTTTCCAGTAAACTTAGGAAGGGCCGTGGGCCTCAGTCTGATGGCTGGTGAAGGATAATTGAAAGCTTTCGCCGCTTGTGCTAATCCTTCAGCGTCCTTCTTTATTCTTGCCTGTATGAAGTCAGCCTTCCTGGAAACCAGCTTGGGGACGAGAAGCTCGAGTGTTCTTAGGTGTTTCTGGAAGCTCTCTTGCTCATCCAGAGGGACCCAACGTTTCCACCGACTGTACGTCTCCTTTGCAGTCTGTACCAGTTTCTGCAGGTGGTTAAGCATGAATTCATATGCTTCTTGGTTGCTATTCGATGGTGCGGTGGCAGCAGCAAGTTCACATGCACCATCTGCTGTCTGTAGTGAGGTGGATAATTCAACATTTCCAAACTTTGCCCATAGAGTGTCCTGGATGAGCCCTTTGACCTCTTTTAGTTTCGACTCACACTCCTTTGCAGTCTTTGCCAGGTCGGCTTTTTGCTGTTCAGTTAACACAGTTTCTTCTTCTGCGTCCAGCTCCGCCTCCAGCTCTGCAATGAGTCCAGCCTCCACATCGTCATTGGCTTCCATGACTTTTTCGGCCTCCTGCATGAGTTTGTTGAACTTGTTCCTGAGCTCCTCTTCAGACATTTCTTCATGGTTCCTAATGATGCTGTTAACAAGACGAGAGAATGCCCGTTTTGCTGTTGTCCTCTTCAGCTTGAGCTGCTCAGCTGACTTTCCAGCAACTTCATCAGCCATGTTTTATCTTGACTTAACTGTCTTTTTTCCAGGTTTCCAGACCTCCTGGCCCCGCCCGGTTTTTCACTGTTAAGTCTTCTACTGTTTCCAGATCTCCTGGTCACAGCGGTTTTTCACTGCCAAGTCTTCTAATGTTTTGCAGTTACCCCGCTTGAAAGGGATTTAATTTATCTACCCCGAAATGATGAACTGGATTCACTCAGACCAAACACTTCTTTTCCACCTTTTATTTTCTCCTTCTTTTATTTTGGCAGATTAGTTTTTATCAGTTTAGGTCTTTATCAGTTTTGGTCTTTAACAGTTTTGGTCTTTAACAGTTTTGGTCTTTAACAGTTTTGGTCTTTAACAGTTTTGGTCTTTAACAGTTTTGGTCTTTAACAGGTGAAAAACCGGCTGCCAATCGGGTCTGTAGAAAAATCAGTCCTGCTTGCCTTTTCTGGCTATCGCGGCAGTCTTTTCGGACAGTCTTTTTGATTTACTGCTGGATTCACTGCTCGCAAGTTTGTTGTCTCTCCTTCACTGGCTTCTGGTGCTCTGTGCCCTTTTGACCCCCAGGCAGAACTCGGCAGGCTGGGGTTCCGCCCACTTTAATCTGTCTCGTGATTTCAATTGTAGCATTTCTCTGCTCGCAAGTTTCTTGCATTTCAGTTTGACTTGACAATCATATACCTCATGCTTCTGTACTTACCAATAATCAGAGATCCCCTTTTTTCAGGCTCTTTCAGGGTACTAGACAGGGCTGTCCTTTAAGACCTTTATTGTTTGATATCGCTTTGGAACCTTTGGCCACCGCTATTAGGGAATCCCCTGATATTTTTGGTATTGTCCATGGGAACAAGACACATAAGCTATTTCTTTATGTAGATGATCTGTATTTATTCATCTCTAACCCTGAGAAATCTATTCCGGCAATAGTAGCTCTACTTAATCAATTTAGTAGTTTTTCTGGTTATAAACTAAATCTTGGTAAGAGTGAGCTTTTTCCATTAAACAATCTAGTTTCGAATTATGGACAGTTTCCATTTAGATTGACTACCGAATGTTTTACTTATTTAGGTATTAAGATTACCAAGAAATACAAGGATTTACTTAAAGACAATTTTACGCCTCTAATTGACCATATCAAACAACAGTTAACTAAATGGTCAATAATGTCCTTATCTTTAATAGGCCGAATCAATGCTATTAAAATGTTTATCTTACCTAATTTTTTGTATTTATTTCAGATGATACCAATTTTTATTGCTAAATCTTTCTTTGATATTATTGACTCCAAAATGTCTTTATATATATGGCAGAATAAAAATTCCAGACTAAGTAAAAAATACTTACAGAAATCAAAAAAAGATCGTAGTTTGGCACTGCCGAACCTTAGATTCTACTATTGGGCAGTTAATGTTCGCTATTTAACGTTTTGGACAAAAGATTTAGAAGATAACCAGGATGGATAAATCTTGAACGTGATTCTATGCAAGGGCTATCATTGGCTTCTATTCTAGGGGCCTCGTTACCTTTTACAATTACGAGATTGAATAAATATACGACTAACCCAATAATAAGACATACACTCTTATTGGTCTCAATATGGTCTCAATTTCGTAAGTTATTTGGATTGAATGATTTTATCTTATTGAGTCCTATCTTATCTAATTTTCTCCTCCGGCCTTCTAGTACTGATCAAGCCTTTCTGTTATGGAAGAGGAAGAGATCAGTAGCTTTTCGTGATTTGTTTTCGGATGGTTGTTTTATGTCTTTTGAACAACTCTCCAATAAATATAATTTACCAAACTCACATTTCTTTATATATTTACAAATTAGACATTTTTTTAGGGCTACTCGACCCTTTTATCCGTTACCACATCAAATCGATATCATGGAAAAAAAATTAAATTTGAACCCTTATCAGAAGGGCTTAATTACGACTATTTATGAGTTGATTTTAACATTTTAAAAAGATACATTTGATAAAATTAAGAATGACTGGGAAAGAGAACTTCAAATTTCTTTATCAAAAGAGAAATGGGAGAGGATTCTTCAATTAGTTAATACTTCCTCAATGTGTGCAAGACACGCATTGATACAATTCAAGGTGGTTCACAGAGCTCATATGTCAAAATATAAGTTAGCTCGTTTTTATGGTCATATAAATCCTACCTGTGACAGATGTAATTCTGAAGTGGCCTCATTGACTCATATGTTTTGGTCCTGCCCACTTTTGGAAAAATATTGGAAATACATTTATGATACTATTTCTGTAGTTTTAGGTATTGATTTACAACCTCATCCTATTACTGCAATTTATGGACTACCAATGTTAGATTCTATTCATCGGTCCCGTTCCGCCCATCGGCTGATTGATTTTACCACATTAATTGCCAGAAGATCTATTTTATTTAAATGGAAATACTCTAATCCTCCGACCACACTCCATTGGTACTCTGAAACGATATCATGTTTAAATTTAGAAAAAATCAGGAGTGACATTGTTGAACCCTTGGTTAAATTTGATAGGACTTGGGGAAGATTTATTCAACATTTTCATACGACATAAATTGTCCTCTCTCCAACTGTTATAATCACTCTTTTACCTATATACGGTGGAACGAACTTGACGACAAACAGGGACTTAAATTGTTGACATTCTTTGCAGCCCAGATTCTGTTTTGCTTTTTTTTTAGTTTAAGGGAGTTTTTTTGTTTTTGTTTTTTCTCTTTTTTTATTTTTTATTATTTTTATCTTTTTGTTTTTTTACATATGTTCTCTTTTAAACATTTAACTATATTTACATATAGACCGGGCGGTCTATGTTCAATATGTATATTGACACTGAACTCATATTTAGGTTATACCTGCCATTAATGTAACCCTGATCCCTATGTATTAATATCATTGTAATGTTTATCATTATTTTTTTGTTGTCTTGTTTTTGCGTTTGAAAAAAACTAATAAAAAGATTTTAAAAGAAAAAGAAAGAAACCGTGAGCCGGATCGACCATCCGCACACACACACACACACACACACACACACACACACACACACACACACACACACACACACACACACACACACACACACACACACACACACACACACACACACACACACATCGCAAAGGCGGGGGCCAGGGAAAGCGAGGGAGCGCTGTCTGAAATTAGCACCCGCGATGAACAGGAAGGTAAAAGATGGCTGGCACAGTTACGGTAAGTCCTTTAGAGAGCGCGGAGAGGGGAGGGGGAGGCGGGGAGAGATGGGGAGAGAACAGGAGAGAAGCGGAGTGAAGGAGAGAGAAGAGGGGAGAAGGAGGGGATAAGGAGTGGAGACACTTTCGAGAAGCCAGACAACTTTTAATAAAGTTTCGCGGGCATTTAACATTACCGGTCGTTTACTTACCTTTTTTTTCTCAACCTTCGACTACCTTAAATTATCTTTGATTGCCTTCGATTACCTACGATAGCATTATGACCTACTGAGACCTACCCCGACTAAACCTACGAATAAAAAGATATTGATTTCTTCCATGGCAACCTTTTTTACTCGCGGGCATTTTTCAGCTTGCTGAAAAAAATGGCACAACCTAACTGAGGCCTCGAGTACATGGGGACTACTCTCGAGCATGAAGGAGAGTTATAAAGACCTCCTAGGACCTCGTGTCGACCATGCTGTGAGTATGAGTCGAGGACAAACACATCTAAATTTGTGAATTAGGTCGCCGCATTGGGACTGGCCCTTAAACTTTGCTAAATGCAAGACAATGCATATCAAATTGGGTTCAGCTTTCTCCTCAAATAAATTTGTATATTATCAAAACTCCTTGCCTAATCAGACTGATCTGATAAAATGTTTTCTCTTAATTATTTTCTGCCTCAAAACCATATCTATTTTATAATTGGTCTTAGCAAAGTTCTGAAAAGGAATTTGACATTCTGCCTTTTGCCCACTTCAGTTCCTCTATGGTCCATTATGTTTGTGCCACTGCAAAATATTCCATAGGGCTACATTAATTATTTAGGATGTTGTTTCATGTAGCTAATGCAGGACTTTTGGGACTTGCGGCTTTCCCATGAAAATCACATGAAGGAAACTCTTGATGTCTGTCCCCTAACTTGTTAAAGTCTATTTCAGATCGTTCATGGAGATTAAAAAAATGTTTCCAACATCTATAAACAAGGTCGTCTTTCAACTAAACATAGTTAACAATATGTTCTCGATTTGCTTCTCCGAGAGAAGTAATTTCATATTTTGTACCACAATTTATATTTGAGTGACATAGAAACATAGAAACATAGAAATTAGGTGCAGGAGTAGGCCATTCGGCCCTTCGAGCCTGCACCACCATTCAATATGATCATGGCTGATCATCCAACTCAGTATCCCGTACCTGCCTTCTCTCCATACCCTCTGATCCCTTTAGCCACAAGGGCCACATCTAACTCCCTCTTAAATATAGCCAATGATCTGGCCTCAACTACCCTCTGTGGCAAAGAGTTCCAGAGATTCACCACTCTCTGTGTGAAAAAAGTTTTTCTCATCTCGGTTTTAAAGGATTTTCCCTTTATCCTTAAGCTGTGACCCCTCTCAGAGTCTCTTGGTTGGAGAATCCCAGAGATTTACTGCCAGATTTAATCCCAGAGAATCCCAGAGATCCTTGGGATCAGATATAGGATCACCCGTCGTTGTTCCAAACGCTACAGAATACAAACACCTCTCTACATTCCGGCCAGGCATTCCTGAGATCCCATAGATTATACGGGAGGCCAATTAGTTTGGGAACAACAACAGCTGGAACAGAGGGAACATTTACCCAGTTCTCAATTACTGGTAAATGCAGCATTTATTTCTGAAATGTCACCCACCATTTTGTGACTGCACTTTCACTTCACCAAACTGTAGTGTAACCCCTCACCTTCAGAAACACCACACTGTCTTTTTGATCCATCTGTTGCTGCAACTTTAAGAGTTCCTCCTGAATGGATTCTAAATTCTCTTGAATGTTTCCAAGATTTGTCTCCATTGTATTTAGAATCTTCCTCCCGGATATCTGCCAGTGTGTGCTGCTCTTTCTCAGTGAGAACCTGGTGCAGTTCAGCATACTGGGATGTGATCTTAGACTGAAGGTTGTGTGACTGTTCCAGAACTCCAGAAACTCCAAGAGTACTTGTTGTTCCATGATCCAATATTAAATTGAATAATTCAATATCTTCACTTTGCTGGCTTCCACCTTCTACAATTGATCCCGAATTTTATAGTAGAGTATACAGTGTCATATTGACCCTCCTCAAACCTCTGAGGAATAGAGGCATGGAGAAGCTTTCTTTGTGATTGCATCAATGTGCTGGGCACAGGACTATTCATCAGAGATGTGTACAGGCTTGAACTTGAAACTCTTGACTTTCCACTGCCAGCCCTCCAATGAATATAATGCATGGTCCCTTGGACCTTCAGACTCATTATTACCCAAAACAATTGGTTTCCCCCACACTCCCAAGCCTTACAGGTTTGTAGGCTAATTGGCTTGGTAAAATTGTGAATTATCCTTAGTGTGTGTAGGCTAATGTTAGTGTATGGGGATTGCTGGTTGGCGTGGATACGGTGGGCCAAAGAGCCTGTTTCCTAGCTGTAACACTAAACTAAACACGTCTAAATGATACCATTGTTGGTCAATTTAAAACTGGTATTGGAGCTTTGTCTGGCTACAGTCATGGGTATTGAGTGGGTAGACCAGGTGACTGGGCATGCAGATTCGAAATGTCCCTGTCTGATGGTCCGCAAGAAGGAGGTGTTGTTGCCATTCCATACCTATTGAGGTCTGCCAATGAGGAACCTGTTTCCAGACCGCTCACTCCGTAACTCCTTGCTTCACTCATCTCTTCCCACTGCAACCACAGGAGAAGCAACACCTATCCCTATGCCCCCTCCCACACTTCCATCCAGGGACCCCAGCAGTCCTTCCGGATGAGACAGAGATTCACATGCACCTCCTCCAACATCATCTACTGCATTCAGTTCCCGATGTGGCCTCCTGTACATCACCGAGACCAAGCATAGACTCGGAAACCATTTCATTAAACTCCTGCTGTGATCCACCCATCTACCCATCAAACCTCCTTCATCTGTGTACACCCATCATTTGCCCCTAGGCTTCCCACTTCCCTTCCCCACAATCAGTCTGACAAAGGGGCCCAACACAAAACGCCACCTGTCCATGTTCTCCAGAGATGCCACCTGAACCGCTGAGTTACCCCAGCATCTGCAGTTCCTTGTGTCTAATTGTGTCTTTTATCTATTAGGTAAAACGCTAATTGCTGCCGGACACGATGTATCTGTAGCATCTGTGGAAGGAATGGGCAGGTGATGTTTAATGTCGGGACCCTTCTTCGAACTGATTGCGGAAGGGGGAAGAAAGCTGGAAAAGTGGCGGTGGCGCGAGAAAGCCTGGCATGTAATAGGTGGATACAGGGGAGGGGGGTTCGATTGGCAGTTGGTTGAGCCTGGGTCTGGACATGGTTGAAGCACAGGAAAGCACCAGGAATCACCGAGGGGGAGCAGTGGGAGAGGGTCTCACAGAACTGCCATCGAAGAGAGTTGAACTTCTTCAAAGTAGAATTATCTTGAGGAGATTTCACAGTTCTGTTCTTGTTAGACCTCAGAGTGCAGGAAGGAGATTGAGAATCTCATGTCGTGGTGTTGAGACAACACCCTTTCTATCAATGTCAGCAAGACAAAGGAGATAGTGATCGACTTCAGAAAGGCCAGCAGTACACATACCCCAGTTTGTATTAATGGTGAGATGGTTGAAAACTTCAAATTCCTAGGAGTAAATATCACCAACGACTTGTCCTAGACCATCCCATATTGAAGCAATGACCAAAAAATTACACCAACGCCTCTACTTCCTAAGAAGGCTTAGGAAGTTCAGCATGTCTCCAATAACCCTCACCAACTTCTACAGTTGTGCCGTAAAAAGCATTTTATCGGGATGCATCACAGCTTGGTTTGGAAACAGCTCCATCCAAGACCGCAAGAAATCGCAGCGAATTGTGGACGCAGCCCAGACCATCACACAAACCAACCTTCCCTCTATTGACTCCATTTATACCTCTTGCTGCCTCGGCAAGGCCAACTGCATAATCAAGGATGTCGCACTCTGGCCACACCCTCTTCCCCCCTCTCCCATTGGGCAAAAGGTATAGAAGTGTGAAAACACACACCTCCAGATTAAGCAACAGTTTTGTCCCAGCTGTTATCAGGCAACTGAACCATCTTACCGCAACCTGAAAGCAATTCTGAGCTACTATCTACCTCATCGGGGACCCTTGGACTATCTTTGATCAGACTTTATTGGCTGTACCTTGCACTAAAAGTTATTTGCGGATGGCTCAATTGTAATCATGTATTGTCTTTGTAATCATGTATTGTCTTTCCACTGGCTGGTTAGCATGCAACAAAAGCTTTTCACTGTACCACGGTACATGTGACAATAAACTAAACTGAACTGAATAAACTAAACTGCAAACCTAAAAAATGTCTGCACCCAAACTTTACACAGTAAATGTTCACTGAACACTTGCACTTGGTCTGCGGGAACTCCCAGTCTTTAACCATTTTAATGCCACTATTCTAGATTCCTGCTACTCTCCTGCTCTCCATCCTGACCTTTCTGTCCTGAGTCTCCTCCATTGCCAGAGTGAGTCCACGTGCAAACCGGAGAAATAACAACATATCCGGCATGGGTGGCTCACAACCTAATGGTATGAACATTGAATCCTCCAACTTTAGGTAACCTCTACAAAACACCCCTCCCCTTCCTCATCTATAAATCCCAGTGATTGTCAAAGCACTTAGCTGCATCTCACTCTCAGATAGATCCTATTCCACTAAAAGGCTCAGTCCTTCTGAGCTAAGGCATCAAAACAAATTTGATTTGAAAACAGAGAACAACATTGTGAAAATGCTTATGTTGTATCAAATTAATCCAATGTGCTGAATTATTTTCTCTCGCCACTGAGTACAGTTTCACTTGATCTGCTAAAAATGAAAAGCACTTGATAACAATGAAGATTGGTTGCAGCAGTCTAACCGCAGAGATGAACTGTCAGTTGGAAAGGTTTGATGAACTATCAAATAGAAAGCTTTCAAGGCATTTGTTGTTCCAAAGACCTTGCGTTTTCATCTTTCTCCCAATAAGTATCCCTGATGAGAACATTTCTAACAGAAGGCAAAAGTAATTGATTCACTTGTGTTGTGATTACAGGTTCCATTCTCAGTTGATGTTGTTCCCAACATGCACTTCAAACCATCCTTCCCTGTTTCCTCGTTGGATGCCACCTCCATATTCTTAATCAGGCCATGGTGTGGAAGGAACGTTTGTACAAGGGTGATTCTTCAGTAACTGTCTACTTTGGTGTCCCGCTACTTTGATGCTGTATACAAGGAAAATCCATAATTCTATCCCATTTCTTCTTTTTCTATATTGTTAATAAACTTAATACTCATCAATAAAGATTAAACCCTAAATTAATAAAGTGTTATTTTTAAATTCTTTTCCCGATGTTCAAATTAGACACTTACTGAAGAATCACCCACAACAACATTACAAATTTGAATGCTTAAAACTAAAATATTTATGCATTATTTAAAAAGAGGTTGAGTCACTCTACTGGCAATTAAACCTATTATAGAGTATTAGTGCCCAGCTCCCATACCATAGCCTTCCAATCCGAGTGAATATTAATTTATGGATTGGTAAGAAGCAGCATTTAGGACAGAATTTAGTAGAATAAGTAGATTTTGTGAAAAATATGAGAGGTCAACCAATTTTATTGAGCCACCAAATGCTTGCATGTTGGTCATAATATATATGCTGCCCTCTTAGTTCATTCATATGTCAAGATTGAAATTGTACATTACAGCATGTTATATCTGTCCCCAATGCCCCACTCAAAATCTATCCCGTTTTTTTCTGTTCTCATTTATTACTACCCGGAAGCAAAAAGACAATTAAAGAGTGTGTAGGAAAGAACTGCAGATGCTGGGTTAAATCGAAGATAGACACAAAATGCTAGAGTAACTCAGCGGGACAGGCAGCATCTCTGGAGAGAAGGAATGGGTGACGTTTCAGGCCAAGACCCTTCTTCAGACTGTGAATTCTGTAATTGCAGAGTGTGATTGGGAAAAGCTCCTTTACATAATTACAACCAGAAATGGTTTGAGCTTCTTTAAAGAGTTGACTGTACATTTTCAGTATTATTGGTACGTTTATTATTGTCACATGTACCGAGACACAGTGAAAAGCATTTTTTATTATACATGAATACAATCAAGCCGCATACTAGTACAATTGTAGCATTACAATTCCAGAGAAAAGCATTCAGAGACCTATACTGTAAATGATGGCATCCCGCTGCTGGTAGCATGTGCTTGTTATGGTAGGTGATATTGAGCCAACCAAAATAAATACAGATGAAAAGTTTGAAATCATTCAGGAACAGGATTCTGACATGGGTTGTTCCAGCATGTTCCTGTCCTGTATCTCTCCATGAATATGACTCTGGTCTGACTACTGGCAAAACACGTTGACAGGTAGAAAATAACAACAATGTTATTGATTTAAATTAATTATTATAGTACTATCAAAAAAGGAGTGGATGTGCAAAGACATTATATTTCTGTTTTAAAGTCTTCAAACAATTCACAGTTTTCTACTGACCCACTGTACGGGTGAAGAGGACACCTGGAGCTGTGGTAAATTAGTTGGTTTGAATCAAGAAAACAGTGAGTGTATAGCAATTGCTTAAGTATTCAAGATCATTAAGGATCTCATTAGGTGGTGATTAGTGTCCACTTGGGGCGCTGCATTGAAGTCGCCTCTGCCTACAGCCTGCTTTCACTCTACACCTCCATCCCCCAACAGGATGGCCTCGGAGCCCTCCGGTTCTTCCTCGACCAGAGGAGCAACCTATACCCAGCCACTGACACTCTCCTCCGCTTAGCGGAGTTGGTCCTCACCCTCAACAACTTTACATTTGACTCCTCCCATTTCCTCCAAACACAAGGCGTAGCTATGGGCACACGCATGGGCCCCAGCTACGCCTGCCTCTTTGTCGGGTACGTTGAACAATCCTTGTTCAATACGTACCAGGGCCCCATCCCCGACCTCTACCTCCGTTACATTGACGACTGCTTTGGGGCCACCTCCTGCACCTACACACAACTGACTGACTTCATCCACTTCACCACCAACTTCCATCCGGCACTCCAATACACCTGGACGATTTCCGACACTTCCCTACCATTCCTTGACCTCACCATCTCCATCGCAGGGGACAGACTCCTGACCGACATACATTACAAACCCACTGACTCACATGGCTATCTGGACTACACGTCTTCCCACCCTGCCCCCTGTAAAGACTCCATCCCCTACTCCCAATTCCTCTGCCTACGCCGCATCTGTTCCCAGGATGAGACATTCCATACCAGGGCATCGGAAATGTCCTCGTTCTTCAGGGAACGGGGATTCCCCTCCGCCACCATAGATGAGGCTCACACCAGGGTCTCATCCATACCCCGTAACACTGCTCTCTCTCCCCATCCCCGCACTCGCAACAAGGGCAGAGTCCCTCTGGTCCTCACCTTTCACCCCACCAGCTGGCAAATACAACACATAATCCTCTGCCATTTCCGCCACCTCCAACGTGACCCCACCACTCGCCACATCTTCCCATCTCCCCCTATGTCTGCCTTCCGCAAAGACCGCTCCCTCCGCAACTCCCTCGTCAATTCTTCCCTTCCCTCCCGCACCACCCCCTCCCTGGGCACTTTCCGTTGCAACCGCAAGAAATGCAACACCTGTCCCTTCACCTCCCCCCTCGACTCCATTCAAGGACCCAAGCAGTCGTTCCAGGTGCGACAAAGGTTCACCTGTATCTCCTCCAACCTCATCTACTGCATCCGCTGCTCTAGATGTCAGCTGATTTACATCGGGGAGACCAAGCGTAGGTTGGGCGATCATTTCGCCGAACACCTCCGCTCAGTCCGCAATAACCTACCTGAACTCCCGGTGGCTCAGCACTTCAACTCCCCCTCCCATTCCCAATCCGACCTCTCTGTCCTGGGCCTCCTCCATTGCCAGAGTGAGCAACAGCGGAAATTGGAGGAACAGCACCTCATATTCCGTCTGGGGACCTTGCGTCCGTATGGCATTAACATTGAATTCTCCCAATTTTTCTAGCCCTTGCTGTCTCCTCCCCTTCCTTAACCCTCTAGCTGTCTCCTCCCACCCTCCCATCCGCCCGCCCTCGGGCTCCTCCCCCTCCTCCCCTTTTCCTTCTTTCTTTCCCCCCCCCCACCCCCCCATCAGTCTGAAGAAGGGTTTCGGCCCGAAACGTCGCCTATTTCCTTCGCTCCATAGATGCTGCTGCACCCGCTGAGTTTCCCCAGCAATTTTGTGTACCTTCTGCCTACAGCCTGTCTGTTTTTCCCATCTTTTTTATTTTAGTTTGTCTAAAGAGTTTGTTTTGGGGATTCTTTAGTTTCTCTATGTGGGGGAGGGGGAGGGGGGAGGGGGAAACCGCTTCCTAGTCACTTCCTGGTGAGGATGCGACAATTTCTCTGAGTCGCGTCCTCGCCCCCCCACCTCGCGGCCTACCATATGGATTGGTACCTTTCCTACCGGAGACCGGGGACCAGACCAGAGCTTTGGCAGCGGCGGCGCGGGGCTGGATTCACCGATGCCTACCTGGATCGCCGTTTGGAGCTCCGGAGCGTTGGGCCCGCTGCTCCAACATCGCGGGGCTGTGGTACACGGAGTTCCCAGCACGGGTGGCACTGACCGACATCGCGGAGTCCCTGGGGCCCTTTGCCGAGAGCCGCCAGCGTTGAATCTCCGCCCGGCGCGGCCTGGGGACGTCGGGAGCTGCGGACTCTGGTGGGAAGCGGCCGTTTTGCAGGTCCAAGCCGCTGAGGTTGTGGGGATGTTTTATGTTGAACTCTATCGTGTGTTATGTTCTTTATTTTATTGTATGGCTGTATGGTGATCACATTTCATTGTGCCAACTGGCACATGTGACAAATAAATGTATCTTGTATCTTGTGGCCACGAAACAATCAGTGTCGCTGAGACTGGAAGTTGGGCACATGCCCTGGTGCTAAGCAATTGGGCTCCTATAGGGCCTGTCCCACTTACGCAATTTTTTTCGACGACTGCCGGCACCCGTCATAGTCGCAGCAGGTCGCCGATAATGTTCAACATGTTGAAAGTCCAGCGGCGACCAGAAAAAGATACGACTCATTTGGCCTGTATGGTCATGCGTAGTCGCTAAAAGAGTCTGTATGGTCGTGAGTAATCGCCCAAAGAGTCGTACCTTTTTCTGGTTGCTGCTGGATTTAGAACCCTTATAATCTTGCTTGTATTCTAAAAGGCCAATTTTGTAGGATGGATGTCAAATCAAGTTTTTCCAAGAATTAATGTCATAAACTGATGCATTCTTGGCCAGCAAGTATTGGTCAGGCACTGCTGTCCTTTGCAATTGGCTGAGTAGCACATATTATCAAATGTAGGCCAGTGATTTCAACGGGGACCTTGAAGCAAAATGGCTCTGTAGCTCTGATACAATGGCACCTCACAACCTAATTTTGGATACAATGATGGCACAAAGATAATAGTAATAAAATTTGTAAAAATTAAAATTAAAGGTATCATATATTAATGCTTCAATAAAGATATATGTAATTAACAGCACAAATAAAGTTAAGGAGGTGTTTAGAAAGGAACTGCAGATGCTGCTTCATACTGAAGACGGAACAAAGTGCTATAAAGGAGGTGTGTCTAACTGCCTTTAGCATGGCATATGGCTAGCTCAGCAACATTTCCTTTAGGTACAGTATCCTTCTATTTATAGGCCTCCAATAGCCCTGGGATCAGACAACATTCCAGCTGCTGTACCAAAGACCTCCACTCTATAAATAGCTGAATGTCAAGCCAAGCTATTGTAATACAGGTACAATAATGGCTGTGAAACATTCCCCAGGTTTGCCCTGTTCACAAAAAGCTAATCACTGTGCAACCAATCTTCCCCCAATCATCAACAAATGATGGAAGCTGCCTCACCGTGATATCCAAAGCTTTTCCACCATACATAAAGCCCACATGAAGCCCAAGTGGGACAGCCCCTTTAGAATTCAAAGTAAGCAGACACCGTAGTACAGAATATAATGAAAAAGACAAATTAAATAATAAGTCCTTTGTAATAAAGGACTTAAATGTAAAGAGGGCAAATATATATTGGAGCTGCAGTAGGCCCTGGAGTACACATTTGGAGTACTGTCCAAGCACCAGCTGTTAAAGAGGATGATTTAGCTTTGAGAAATATTGTGCCGAGCAGATTCACCAGAATGTTTTTTAGAACACCAACAATTTAATTATGATTCCCAACATTTAGCTGTGCTGTTGAAATTTGAATGTCTAAAGGCTGATTTAGTTTAGGATTTTTTAATGAATTTCACAGGGTGATAAATGTTCTCAGGAGAAAGAATCTAACTTTCACAGCGTGTGAGACAAGAACAAAAGGTCAAAACAAAAATCAAAGCGCTGGTGGAGCTCAAGGGGTAGGGCAGCATTTGTACCGGGAGATTGACAGATGATGTACAGTAGTATCAGGATGGGACGCCGCTTCTGGTGGATAGAGTAGTGGAGAGTAAGCTCAAAAAGAGAGGTTGGGGCAGGTCAAAGCCTGGCAAGTGATAGATGGATATAAGTTAGTGTGGGGTGTGATTGGCAGATGGGTAGAGTAAGTAACAAAGGCTGGAGGTGGAAAGGAGATAAAAGGATGTCAAATACAGAAAGAAGAGGGTGAGTGAAATGTAAAACCAGAGGGAGGAATATGGGTGAGAGGGGCCTGGGTGGAGGAGAAAGAGAGGGAATATGAGGAATTTAGGGATGGGCAATGAGCGCAAGAGGGAATGGAAAGAAACAGGGTGATGGGAGTGGGTGGGGGGGGGGGGATTGTGTATGCAGTGGTAGATTGGGGAAGAGGGGGCTAGAAACGTCGAAAATAGTGCAGGAGTAGGCCATTCGGCCCTTCTAGCAAGCACCGCCATTCAATACGATCATGGCTGATCATCCAAAATCAGTACCCCGTTCCGGCTTTTACCCCATATCCCTTGATTCCCTTAGCCCGAAGAGCTAAATCTAACTAAATGAAAGAGAAAGGAGTGTCATGGGGGTTTTTACTTGAAATTCTAAATTCAATGTTCGTACCATTGGGTTATTGGCAACCCAAGTGGAATATGAGGTGCTCTTGCTCCAGTTTGCATGTGGCCTCACTCTGGCAGTGATGGTGGCCAAGGACAGAAATAGCAGTGTGGGAATGGGAAGGGGAGTTAAAATGGTTAGCAACCAGAAGCTTTGGCAGTCCTAGCTAGGACTAGGTTCAAAGGACTAAGGACTAAGGACTAAGCCCGACCACACTAGACTGAAGTTGGAAACACACCTTCATGCAAGAGGTGTGAAAAGAGGTGTGAAAAGAGGTGGTTATTCCTTAATAATTTTATATCTGAGACAAATCGTTTTCTTTTTTTGCTGGACTAAAAGAACAAAGCTCCAACGTAAGCAGAGGAAGTTAAGGTATGGGCCAGCTATTGAGTGAATGCTGGAATACTGGAACAGCTCGAGGGCACAATTCATCTCAACCTGTTCCTATTTCTCTGCAAGTGAGGTACTGTTTGTGAGGTGCATGTATCCACATTCTTCGATTTTGCCTTCATTTTCCCTCAGGCCGAGACAGCATTTTTTGGCTGAGAAGATGAATGGTTGACCTGTTTCCAAGCAGGGCTTAATATAAATTAGTAAACTAGAACAGAATATAACAGGGGTAATACTGCAAAAACATTAAAACAACATTTGCACTGGGCTGACCAACCTGTGGGACATCAATCGCCTCAACCTTTCCACTCCCCTTTCTCACTCTAACCTCTCCCCCCCTGAACAAACAGCCCTCAGCTCACTCTGCAATAACCCTGACTGGGTGATCAAACATGCCGACAAGGGAGGTGCCGTGGTAGTCTGGTGCACTGACCTCAACCGGTCTGAGGCCAGGCACCAACTCTCAGACACCTTTTCCTACTTATGCTTGGACCATGACCCCACAGACGAGCACCAGGCCATTATCTCAAGCACCATCACTGGCTTCATCGTTTCTGGTTCCCTGTCCTCCCAAGCCTGCAACCTCATCATTCCCCAGCCCCGCACAGCCCGATTTTATCTTCTCCCCAAAATCCACAAACCTGACAGTCCTGGCAGACCCATTGTTTCTGCTTGTTCTTGTCCCACCAAACTTATTTCCACATACCTCGACTCCATCCTATCCCCCCTGGTCAAATCCCTTCCTACCTATGTCCAAGACATCTCACACGCTCTTCGTCTCCTTCGACCATCTGAACCAAAGAACATCTACTTCTTGTTTAAGAAGGAACTGCAGATGCTGGAAAATCGAAGGTACATAAAAATGCTGGAGAAACTCAGCCGGTGCAGCAGCATCTATGGAGCAAAGGAAATAGGCAACGTTTCGGGCCGAAACGTTGCCTATTTCCTTTGCTCCATAGATGCTGCTGCACCCGCTGAGTTTCTCCAGCATTTTTGTGTACCTTACATCTACTTCTTGAAAGGCTGATGAAGCAAAAGGGCTGCTGCTGACAGCAGTAGATGTACTTTTAATAACATCCACCTAACTTGTTCTTTCCCTGCTCTCATGGTTCAGATGGATTTAATAAAAAACCTGGGAGGCTTTTACTGTAAGAAAATAAAACTTTTCTCTGCTAAAAGAACTCTGCAACTATGATTGAGCACGCCCAGGAGTGACAGAGGTCACATGCTTATGTTAATATTAACCTTTTTTTCACCCGGTTTTATTCCACCAGGGAGGTCTTACCTTCCACTACCTGCAACCTCCGGCAACCACCTTCAACTAGCATCGCAACCGGTTTCGACTAAAAAATTACCGATTTTTAAAACGGCAACCTATTTTTAGTCGAGGCCGGTTTTGAATTTTTTGAAATAATTGCCGGAACATAGAAGAAGCGGAAACCACTTACGACCATTAGGGAGACTGACAAAAACCTCCGGGAACCGCACGGAAACCTTGGGTGGGGCGCAAA
>NW_022630210.1:0-2500 GCF_010909765.2 Amblyraja radiata
GACTTACCTGCAGCTGTAAGTATAAATACAGCGCGGGGTTTGATTCTACAGAGGCCCGGGGAGCCGTTGGTGAGAGGAGGACTTACCTGGAGCTGTAAGTATAAATACAGCGCGGGGTTTGATTCTACAGAGGCCCGGGGAGCCGTTGGTGAGAGGAGGAGTTACCTGGAGCTGTAAGTATAAATACAGCGCGGGGTTTGCTTCTACAGAGGCCCGGGGAGCCGTTGGTGAGAGGAGGAGTTACCTGGAGCTGTAAGTATAAATACAGCGCGGGGTTTGCTTCTACAGAGGCCCGGGGAGCCGTTGGTGAGAGGAGGACTTACCTGGAGCTGTGAGTATAAATACAGCGCGGGGTTTGATTCTACAGAGGCCCGGGGAGCCGTTGGTGAGAGGAGGAGTTACCTGGAGCTGTAAGTATAAATACAGCGCGGGGTTTGCTTCTACAGAGGCCCGGGGAGCCGTTGGAGAGAGGAGGAGTTACCTGGAGCTGTAAGTATAAATACAGCGCGGGGTTTGCTTCTACAGAGGCCCGGGGAGCCGTTGATGCGAGGAGGAGTTACCTGGAGCTGTGAGTTACCCAAATCTGTAACGTTCCATCTCACTTCCAGAGAAGGATTCTGGTGGAAGCCTCTGATTGGTGGAAGAGGATCAGAGGAAGCAGCTGATTGGCTTGTATTGTATTTGTATTGTAATTGTAAGGCTTTATTGTATTCGGATAAAGGGGGAGAATGAGGGCCAGGGCAGTTTACTGTTCTGGATGTCAGATGTGTGAGGTCATGGAGTCTGAGTGCTCTCCAGACGTCCACATCTGCGCCAGGTGCGTCGAGATGGGGCTCCTAAGGGACCGCGTTAGGAACCTGGAGCAGCAACTCGATGACCTCTGTCTGCTCAGGGAGAGCGAGGAGGTCATAGATAGGAGTTACAGGGAGGTGGTCACTCCAAGACCACGGGAGACAGAAAACTGGGTCACAGTTAGGAAGGGCAATGGGCAGAGGCAGGGACTGGTGAGTACCCCGGTGGCTGTACACCTTGAAAATAAGTACTCATGTTTGAGTAAGGGTGGGGTTTGACAGCCTACCTGGGGGCAGCGACAGCGGCCGGGCCTCTGGCACAAAGACCGGTCCTGTTGCTCAGAAGGGTAAGGAAAAGAAGAGGAGGGCAATTGTAATAGGGGACTCTATAGTCAGGGGGTCGGATAGGCGATTCTGTGGACGCAGACAGGAGACCCGGATGGTAGTTTGCCTCCCTGGTGCCAGGGTCAGGGATGTGTCTGAACGTGTTCAAGAAATCCTGAAATGGGAGGGAGAGGAGCCTGAGGTTGTGGTGCATATAGGTACCAACGACATAGGTAAAAAAAGAGAAGAGGTCCTGAAAGAAGAATTTAGGGAGTTAGGTAGAGAGTTAAGGAGAAGGACTGGAAAGGTAACAATCTCAGGATTACTGCCTGTGCCACGCGACAGTGAGAGTAGGAATGGAGCGAGGTGGAGGATAAATGCGTGGATGAGAGACTGGTGCAGTGGGTATGGATTCAAGTTTCTGGATCATTGGGACCTCTTTTGGGGAAGGTGCGACCTGTACAGAAAGGACGGGTTGCACTTGAACTCAAGGGGGACCAATATCCTGGCGGGGAGATTTGCAAAGGCTACTGGGGAGACTTTAAACTAGTATGGTTGGGGGGAGGGACTCAAATTGGGAAAGCTAGCAGTCAGTGTGTGAAGCAGGGGGCAGAGAATGGTAGCACTCTGACCCAAAATGTAGGGGAGAGAGAAGAAAAAGAAAATAATCAGAGAATAAGAGAGGGTGGGTTTCTTAAATGTGTATATTTTAATGCTAGGAGCATTGTAAGAAAAGTGGATGAACTTAGAGCCTGGATTGACACCTGGAAGTATGATGTTGTGGCGATCAGTGAAACATGGTTGCAGGAGGGCTGTGATTGGAAACTAAATATTCCAGGATTTCGTTGCTTCAGGTGTGATAGAATTGGAGGGGCAAGAGGTGGAGGTGTTGCATTGCTTATCAGGGAAGATATTACAGCAGTGCTTTGGCAGGATAGATTAGAGGGCTCGTCTAGGGAGGCTATTTGGGTGGAACTGAGAAATGGGAAAGGGGTAGCAACACTTATAGGGGTGTATTATAGACCGCCAAATGGGGAGCGAGAATTGGAAAGAGCAAATATGTAAGGAGATTGCAGATATTAGTAGTAAGCACAAGGTAGTGATTGTGGGAGATTTCAATTTTCCACACATAGACTGGGAAACACATTCTGTAAATGGGCTGGATGGGTTGGAGTTTGTAAAATGTGTGCAGGATAGTTTTTTGCAACAATACATAGAAGTACCTACTAGAGAAGGGGCGGTACTGGACCTCCTGTTAGGAAATGAGATGGGTCAGGTGGCAGAGGTATGCGTTGGGGAACAGTTCGGGTCCAGTGATCACAATACCATTAGTTTCAATATAATTATGGAGAGGGACAAAACTGGACCTAGGGTTGAGATTTTTG
>NW_022630210.1:10000-34038 GCF_010909765.2 Amblyraja radiata
GGTAGATGGGTATATGCAATCAAGAACAATGAGGATGGATCTGATAAATACAAGGCACGGTATGTAGCCAAAGGATACAGTCAAAAATTGGGTGTAGACTATGAGGAGACATTTTCTCCTACTGCTAACCTGACCAGTATCAGAGTGATGATGCAAAAAGCAGCACAGGAAAACCTGATTTTACATCAGATGGATGTCAAAACCAAAGATCATAGAGGAGCAAGATAGACCACTCCTCGAAAAACGCGTAGTATCACGTGTGTGATTGTCGACGCCATTTTATTGAGCATTTGTTTGGGCTTCCCCCACACTGTCATGGCGTCCTCATGTAAATCTTCATCTCACTGCTCCGCTATCAATTGTTCTAATCGTAAATCTAAACGACCAGACCTGTCATTCTTTAGGTTCCCCGATAAAAAAGAAAGGTAAGAAAATATTATTATTATTTTTTGTCGATATTCTGTGGTGAAAATGTTATTTTCTGTTCTCCCATCAATGGCCATTGGGAAACTAGGTTTGTCGGTACATTAGAAAGTTAGTAAACATATTTTTAATAGATCTTTACTTACCATAATAATAGACAATTTTAACACTTCTGTACGTTTTTGGTTTTGTTCTTGTAAGGGATTGGTCTCCAAAATATGGCCCGTGGGGCACATTGGGCCCAGTGACCAGGAGATTTTTCGAGCTCAGATTCAAGTCCGAGAACGCGGCGGCTGTTACCCGTTATATCCCTCGAATTGTCGCGACATCACAAGCAAAGATCACAAGCCCGCCGTGAAGAAGGGTGCAATCAAATATTATACAACTCTGCTCTAGCATCTTTGGGTGCAATGGTGGGCCGGGGGGTTCGGCGGTGGCGGCTGCAATCAAAGGTACGAGAGGAGCTCTGCTCTATAATCTTTGGTCGGAATGGGACGGCTGCACGTTATAATGTGCTATCGTTCCACTCCCTCTCCCCCTTCCCCCTCTCCCCTTCTCCCCCTTCTCCCTCTCCCCATTCTCCCTCTCCCACTTCTCCCCCTTCTCCCCTTCTCCCTCTTCTCCCCTTTCTCCCTCTCCCCCCTTCTCCCTCTTCTCCTTCCCCTCTCTCCCCTTCTCCCCCCCCCTTTTCCCCGTCTCCCTCTCCCCCCTTCTCCCTCCTCCCCCCCCTTTCCCCCTTCTCCTCATCCCGCCCTTCCTCCCTCTCGCCCCCTTTTCCCCTTCTTCTCCCTCTCCCCCCTTCTCCCTCTTCCCGCTCCCCCTTCTCCCTCTCCCCCTTCCTCTCCTCTCCCCCCTTCTCCCTCTCCCCCTTCTCCCTCTCCCCCCTTCTTCCCTCTCCCCCTCTTTCCCCCTTCTCCCCTCACCCTTCTCCTCTCCCCCATTCTCCTCTCCCCCCTTTTCCCCTTCCTCCCTCTCCCCCCCTTCTCCCTCTCCTCCCTTCTCCCTCTCCTCCCTCTCCCTCCCTATCCTTCCCTCCCCCCCTTCTCCTCTCCCCCCTTCTCCCTCTCCCCCCCCTTTCCCTCTCCCCCCTTCTCCCCCATCCCCCCTTTTCCCCATTCCCCCTTCTCCCTCTCCTCCCTACGCCTTTCTCCCTCTCCCGCCCCTTCTCCCTCTCGCCCCCTTCTTCCCCTCCTTGCCCCCTTTCTCCCTCTCCTCCCCTCGTTCCCCCCTTCTCCCTCTCCCCCCTTCTCCCTCGCTCCCCCCTACGTCTCCCCTCTCCCGCCCTTTTCCCCTCTCCCTCTCCCCCCTTGGGCTCCCATCTCCCCCCTTCTCCCTCTCCCCCTTTCCCCCTTCTCCCTACTCCCCCTCTCCCTCATGCCCCTCCCCTTCTCCCTCTCACCCTCCTTCCCCCTTCTCCCGTCCCTCATCCCCTCCTCTCCGCCTTCGTCCAGTTCACCGCCTTCTCCCTTCCTTCTCGCCCCCCTTTCCCCCTTCTCCCCTCTCCCCCCTCTCTCCTCTCCGCTGCCTTCTCCCTCTCCCCGCCTTTTCCCCTTTCTCCCCCCTTCTCCCTCTCCCCCCCCTTCCTCCCTCTCCCCTTCTCCCTCTCCCCCCTTCTCCCTCTCGCCCCCTTCTCCCCTCTCCCCCTTCCCCTCTCCCCTTCTCCCCTCCTTCCCCTCTCCCTCTCTCCCCTTCTCCTCTCCCCCTTCTCCCTCCCCCCCCCCCTCCCCCCTCTCCTCCCCCCCCTTCTCCTCTCTCCCCTTCTCCCCTCTCCCCCCTTCTCCCTCTCCCCCTTCTCCCTCTCCCCCCTTTCCCCCTTCTCCTCTCTCCCACTTCCCCTCTCCCCCTTCCTTCTCGTCTCCCCCCCTCTCTCGCCTCCCCCCTTCTCCCCTCGTCCCCTCCCCCTCTCCCCCTTCTCCCTTCTCTCTCCCCCCTCTCTCCCTCCATCTCTCCCTCTCCTCTCTCCGTCTCTCTCTCTCTCCCTCTCTTCTCTCCATCTCTCTCTCTCTCCCTCTCTTCTCTCGATCTCTCTCTCTCTCCCTCTCTTCTCTCGATCTCCCTCCCTTCCCTCTCTCCCTCCCTTCCCTCTCTCCCTCCCTTCCCTCTCTCCCTCCCTTACCTCTTCGTGAGAGTTGGCAGCTCTGCTATGCCTTGGGTCCAAAAGAGGATAGAAAGAAAATACTTAATGGTCTTTGTAAGAAGATTTTAATAAGCTCTTCTACATTTAAGGTAAATTGACATATTAGAGGCAAAAAGCATCTTCAATATACAGGTCTCTCCACACAACTGAAAACAATTGCATTTAAGTGATATGTCATCCATTGATCAGGCATGTAGTTATGATCATCTTTTTTCTTATTAGTTAATCCTAAATGATATCCCCTGTAATTTCAGATGTCAACGGTGGGTCCAGAATACTCGTCGACAAGATCTCCTGCACCGAACTGCAGAGTATTTGTCAAATAACTGCCGTCTTATGTACATTGTGTGAAATTGTGATTTGTTAACTGCACAAAACTAATGCAAATGGCGATATATTTATTATTGTATCTACGTTGGACATTTTGCTCTTTGGTGTCAGAACGCGGGGTGGGAGATTGCAACCTTCACGTGGTCCGCCCTGTTTCGACAAATGCAATCAACCTGGTGTGCACAGTCAAATAAGATCAAATAGAACAAGTTGTCCTACAACTTTAGGCTGTGCACGCCATACGCAAGAAGAAGAAGCAGTGTCAGAACGCAGTCTGAAGAAGGCTTCCGACCTGCAACGTCACCTATTCCTTTTCTCCAGAGATGGTGCCTGACCCACTGAGTTACTCCAGCATTTTGTGTCTATCTCTATTTGGATTTGACTCGTGGGTGGAGATTGCGGCTGGTCTGGTGATCTAGAACGAGGGCCAAAGTCTCAGAATATGGGTAATGATATTTAGTAATGAGACAAGGAGCAGTTTCTTCACTCAAGGGCTGGGAATCTTGGAATTCTTGATCGCGTGAGATGGTGGAAGTCGAGTCCTTGAAAGGAGAGATATTTTTTTTCAAAACGAAAAGGATGAAGGATAATGGAGAGAATGTGGGAATAAGGTGTTGAGGTGCAGGATCAACAATTATCTTACTGATGGTGGTGTGAACTTAGATGGCTTATACTTGCTTTTATTTCTTACAGAGATACAGCGCGGAAACAGGCCCTTTGGCCCACCGCGTCCGCTTTGACCAGCGATCCCCGCACACTAACACCATCCTACACACACTAGGGACAATTTACACTTATACCAATCCTACAAACCTGTATGTCTTTGGAGTGTGGGAGGAAACCGCAGTCATGGTGCGAAGTTGATTTGATTCATTATGCGGTGAAGATGGTGTATTCATGCAGAATTGATTTGATGCCACGGTCATGGCCACTGCTGCTGCCTTCAGAAAGGTCATCTTCCCCCAACAGTTTCTGAAATGTGTTACTGAGGGCAATGGCGACAGTACTGCCTGCACTGTGTGCCTCTTCCTTTGTCTTCCCTGTGGTCACAAAACTACCTGCAGCCTTCACTTTTTATAAATATAAAGAGCTTTCATTCAAACAAACATAAATACAGAATAATAATAAAATCAAGATTACCATTGGCAAGTTACAATCAAACAATTATCAAATTAAAATATTGTCAACTTCATCTCCAAACACTCGACTCCCCGTGGTGACCAGCGTTCACGGAAGGCCTCTAGACTCCTCATGGATACCGTTTGCTCCCTGTGCACGGACACACGGTCATGGACGTAGGCCCGTTAGAGGGTCAGGCAGTCGACTCGTGCAGAACCCTTGACTGCCCGCTGCTGGATCCTCGAATGGCCATGTTGGCCAAGTCCAGGAGCAAACCGTCAGGGTGATGCCCCCTCCCTAACGACCCTACCCCCTCTACTGGGTGACCAAAGATCAGGAGCGTGGGGTTAAAGTGCAGCCAAAACTTGAGGAGCATCCCCTTCAGATAGTCAAACGGGCTGCATGTAGACATGGAACACGGTCTCTTCCTCGCTGCAGAAGTGACAGGCGGCTGGCGAGTCCATGAGCCAACATAAATATCTGTTACATGCCACAGCTCTGTGGCACATAACAGATGCCACCCCACACATTCTCCACCCCAGGACCCCAATGATGCAGCCTTCATCTCTTTTTTTATTTTGAAATCTTTTTATTTGAATTTCACATCAATTTGCATACATACAATGATAACAGACAGTGACACTCAAAGCATAATTGTGCAACAGTATGTAAGCAGACCTCAAAGCCCTTACCCGTACCCACCTTCAACCCACCCGAATCAGGTCGGAACCAAACGGGACAAACAACACTCACATACGTACACATCCACACAAATACATAGAGATAAACAAAACAAAATGTACTGGGGGGGAAAAAAACCCAAAAACCCCCCACTATGAACAGTAAATAAGTAGGTAATTAAATAAATACGTGTGGGGAGGGGGGGCTAAGGGGGGAGCAGCTGCAGTAAAGCAGGACAGTGATGGCAAGCACTCAGTCCTCTTCCGAATCTGGGGACAAGTTAAGAGATTTAACAAGTTCCAGGAAAGGGTTCCATGTGTCTAGGAATGTCTTGGTAGAGCTTTGAGAGAGAACCTACGTTTTTCAAGCTTTAAATTGTAGAGCACCTCCTTAATCCAGCGGGCGTGTGTCGGGGAACAGGTGAGCCTCCAGTTAAGCAAGATCAGTCTCCGGGCTAACAAGGTTGTAAAAGCTAGGACCCGCTTCAACGTAACAGAGAGGTTGGTGTTGGGAGGAATACCAAAAATGGCTGACAGTGGGTTTGGAGGAATAGTCTGGCCATAGGCTCTGCTTATCACCTCGAAAGCACTCCTCCAAAAGGCTGCTAGCTTAGGGCAAGACCAAAACATATGGCTATGGTTGGCAGGGGATTGATTACATCTGTTGCAGGTGTCCCTAACTGCGGGGTAAATTGTAGATAATCTTGCATTTCTGTAGTGGACTTGTGAAGGACTTTGCATTGGATTAGGCCATGATGGGCACATATGGAGGAAGAATGGATCAAATCCAAGGCAGAATCCCATTGCTGGTCTGTTAGTTTCGTATTCAGCTCGCCCTCCCACACAGCTTTTAATGAGGTATGAGGTTTCATTATAACCGACCCTAACAAGTTATACAAAACAGTGTGTATGTATGCATATAAATTTATCCATATGTATGTGTGCATATGTATGTGTATACGTATGTATGTATGTGTATATATGTATGTGTGTATATATGTATGTGTATATATATGTATGTGTATAAATATATATATGCATATATTTATTATTACTATATAATTATATATATAATTGCCTTTATGGTTTATGTATATCATCTTACAAGACAAATGAATTAATAGTGATGATTTAAATCAAAGTTGCTTCTGATCCATGAGAATAAACTTTATTATCTC
This sequence comes from Amblyraja radiata, assembly GCF_010909765.2. Classification (NCBI taxonomy): domain Eukaryota; kingdom Metazoa; phylum Chordata; class Chondrichthyes; order Rajiformes; family Rajidae; genus Amblyraja; species Amblyraja radiata. The sequence goes on from NW_022630210.1 coordinate 15,868, forward strand.
TAACTTGCCTCACACACAGACACACATTCATATAAATATATAAAATATAGATACGTTAAATTTAATTTTGTGCAGTGTGTGTTAAAGGGAAACTGCACAATACAATGCAAGGGAAACTACGCAAAGGAGGGGGCTGTTCCCGCTACAAGATACTCGAGGATCTTTGCTTTGGATCAAAGATTATAGAGGAGCTCTATAATCTTTGCTTTGGATTACAGCGGGTGGCATACCGGAAGTCGCGTGTCGCTTAAAGAAATGGCAGCCGTGACGTTCCGTCACGTACTACACGTCAGTCCATTGGATTTCGGAGGAGTGGTCTATCTTGCTCCTCTATGATCTTTGATGGCAAGTACATTAAACGGAACTATGATAAGCTGCAAACAGTACAGACAAAAAGGAGGCTTTGATTGCTGACAGCCGTCACAGATTTACTTGAAGCCTTCACTCAGAAAATTATTCCAAGCACTGAATTTACAGCCTGATCTTTGGATCCCCAGGATTGAGTGATGTCTTCCCTTATCGTATCTACATCTTTAATATTGAAGGGGAATTTAATAGTTACATAAGTTAACAAACTCTTTAATAAGATGCCACAAGGAGACAGTCAAAATAAGTTCAAGAACAATATACAAAGTGATTTTTTTTTTAATTGAAGTGCATTTCCATCAATGAAGGCAGTTTGCACTTGAGTTACCTCTATCTCTAATTAAATTTGCTTTGGGGATCTTTGAAAATGACAGATGCTGCCTAATTGTAGAATGGCTGCAAAATGACAGCAAAAAGCAGGTGAGAAAAATATGGGCAACTGGATATGGAGAGAAGCATGAATGGTAGCAATGTCCTCAAACTATTTAGAAACATAGAAAATAGGTGCAATAGTAGGCCATTCGGACCTACGAACCAGCACTCAATATGATCATGGCTGATCATCCAAAACCAGTACTCCGTACCTGCTTTTTCCCCATATCCTTTGATTCTGTTAGCCCTAAGAGCTAAATCTAACCCTCTTGAAAACATCCAGTGAATTGACCTCTGCTGCCTTCTGTGGCAGAGAATTCCACTGATACACAACTCTGGGTGAAAACGTTGTTCCTCATCTCAGTGCTAAATGGCCTACCCCTTATTCTTAAACTGTGACCCCTGGTTCTGGACTCCCCCAACATGGGGAACATTTTTCCTGCACCAATTCCTTAAGAATTGTATATGTTTCTAAAATAATCCCTCTCATCCATCTAAATTTACCAGGAATAATTGATGACTCCATCATGCATTTCCTCTGTGGATCAATTGCTGTTGACCTCATTATGAGCGACGACTTAAAAAAAATGCTTGAATACTCTCCCTCCCCTGGCTCAAACTTCCACCAGTAAAACACTATTAAAACATTACATTTTCTACTGCCTGCAACATTTACTCCTGCAATGATTTGCACAACCTCAATATGAAGTACAACACAGTACAACAAATGGATACAGTATGACACAAAATATATATATATGACACCAAAAATATATAGTCCTCCTTGTGCCCCTAAACTTAATTGATATTTTATATTACGAGAGCTAAATAAAAATTATGATGACAAACCAATTTTGCAATCAGAAAACCAACATCAACTTACACTAAAAAATGTGGCTGCGAAAAGTATTTTGATAATTGAACACTGTTCTTTGGGCGAAAGCCAAATTAATTCAGGATAAGAAAATCATTTGTAGGACTGTTTATACTAAGGTGCTCATCTGAATATCAATATGTAACTGAAAAAAAAATCATTTTGAGATGAATTCAAACACTTTAACCTGTTATGTTTTGGAATATTACAATTAAATCTAATAAGTAAAGAACATGGGATTTAGGAAGCCAAAACTAAAATAGTCTTATACTGAGACATGCATGCTGGTTCCTGATTCAGTCAACAAATAATTGTTCACAAGTTCATAAGTTATAGGAGCAGAATTGGGCCATTTGGCCCATCAAGTCTACTCTGCCATTCAATCATGGCAGATCTATTAGCCCTCTCATCCCAATTCTCCTGCCTACTCCCCATAACCCCAGACACACGTTCTAATCTGCCAATCTCTGCCTTAATTGTAACAGTTTTTGACTGAATGAAATCCACTGACAATTTACTCAAAAAGTGTTAAGATGTTTTCAGTTCAGTTATTCAAGTGTCAATTAAAAATTTACCATGAACTGGTATTCCTCACAGCTGAGTTGGGGTGAAAATTAAAATAGCTTTGATTTGCTGCACCATCTGGCTTCAAGGCTACTTTTACACTTAGTACAAGCTTTTGGAAGTTTCATCGATCTGTTGAGATTCAAGAGACAATCTAGTGTTTTCTCCATTTAATTAAGAAATCACATCAATGTTTTATCTAAGTATTCTTTTTCTACACTGTAATTTCTGTTAGTTTCAAGGGCAGCAAAGGGCAGCGACTAATTTAGATGCGGAATTTACTTCCTTAAATGTCAATGATAAATTAAATTTGCCATGTTTGTCACATATATTCTGTTGGGGCACTCTTAATCTAAAGCACTCTGTAATATCTTAAGTTATACACGCTGATGATCTTCTTATCTACACCAACAACATTGCTGAAATGAAAAATAAATCTAAAAATCTAAATCTAAATAAAAATAAAAATAAATCTTCTAAATTTACAGTATATGGTAGATGCAGAGTACATTTCTTTAAACTTTATTTTAGTTTAGAGATACAGTGCAGAACCAGGCTCTTTGGTCCACCAAGTCCACACCAGCCAGTGATCACCCCTTACACTAACACTATCCTACATAGTCGGGACGATTTACAATTTTACCAAAGCCAATTAACCTACAAACCTGTACGCCTTTGTAGTGTGGGAGAAAACTGAAGACCTCGGGAAAAACCCACATGGTCACGGGGAGAACACACAAACTCCATACAGTCAGCACCCGTAGTCAGGACCGAATCCAGGTCTCTGGCGCTACAATCGCTGTAAGGCAGCAACTCTTCTGCTGCGCCACCGGGCCACCCTATGTTTTTTTAATTGTTTTTGTTCCCATGGAAGCTTATTACACATCAGTAGTCAATGGTTCAATGTACACAAAATTGCTGGGGAAACTCAGCGGGTGCAGCAGCATCTATGGAGCGAAGGAAATAGGCGACGTTTCGGGCCGAAACCCTTCTTCAGAGGGTTTCGGCCCGAAACGTCGCCTATTTCCTTCGCTCCATAGATGCTGCTGCACCCGCTGAGTTTCCCCAGCAATTTTGTGTACCTTCGATATTCCAGCAGCTGCAGTTCCCTTTTGAACACGTCAATGGTTCAATGGTGCTTTTAATCCATGGGGTTGGGAGTGAGAGATAGATCTGCCATGATTGAATGGCGGAGTAGATTTGATGGGCCGAATGGCCTAATTCTGCTCCGATCACTTATGAACAATAGGTTGTGTGCTACTGAAGAGAGTGATTCATAATTTAAATTATGTAGCTTGTGTACACTGCAAAAGTGCCGCATTGATTCTTGATCATCAAGTTGTCAAATGATAAATGCTCTTTGAATTGCATTCCTGCTTAAAACAGCAACAACAACAAAATACTTGATGGTCATTTGCGGATCTGAGAGCTGTAACCGTTACAAAATGTCAATCTAATTTCAATCAACAAGCCCATTTTCGGAAAACCATTCATGTTGCTTTACATAACAATTGATCTATGCCTGGGGCTGTCTTTCAAAGACCATTGTCAGGGTAATTGAGAATATGGAAACATAACAGTTAATGGATAAGTCTCTGGACCAGAGATGGATTTTTAGCTACGCACTGGAGACTGTACAATTTCCATGTGTTTTGTCAGTTTTATACCAGTTTTAGCATGATATCTGCCTGCATTGTTGCTGTGTCTCCATGCACACTGCATCAAGTAAATGTACTTTAGAAAGAAACTCTAGGCCAACGGATCAGCGGGACTGTAACCTCTAAACCATGGTTTCATTGCAAATACATTGACAAAGTAATACTGATGACAATGCATCTTTTCCTCTCTTGATTCAAGTCTCTGGATGCGATTTAAATGAAAGCACCAACATTTTAAATTCTGATCTGAGTGATCTTAGCTGCAGATAGATGCATTTTTAGAAGTAGGACTGGAGGTGGAAGAGATTTTTTTAAAGGATTAGATTGATTTATGGAGCTTGGCCATATATTGTTTAGTTTAGTTTAGTTTGGAGATACAGCTTAGAAACAGGCCCTTCTGCCTGCCGAGTTCATGCCGACCAATGATCACCCCATACATTAGTTCTATCCTGCACACTAAGAACAATTTACAGAAGCCAATTAACCTACAAACTTGCACATCTTTGGAGTGTGGGAGAAAACCAGAGGACCCAGGGAAATGCCATGTGGTCACAGGTAGAATGTACAAACTCTGTACAGACAATACCCATAGTTAGGATCGAACCCAAGTGGCTGGCGCTGTAAAGTGGCAACTCTACCACTGTGCCACTGTGCTGCCCTAAATTATATTTGGAGCATTTGCATAAGATGATGAAAGCAGTTCTGAAATCTATATTGTGGAAATTAATGATTGATCCACTCTTACTGCGTATTAGTATTATCAGAAATTAGTGTTTTAAGGTACCTGTACAAAGAAAGGTTGCAGAAAATGAATGCCAAGAGAATCAACCATGCAAAATGAGTGGTGTAGCTGCAGCATATTACAACACATTGCAGGGAATGGGGTACATGTCATGTGCGATTAGTTTAACTTGGTTGTATGTTCAGGACAAACATTGTGGTGTGAAGGTACACAAAAATGCTGGAGAAACTCAGCGGGTGCAGCAGCATCTATGGAGCGAAGGAAATAGGTAATGTTTTGGGCCTAAACCCTTCTTCAGACTGATAGGGGGTGGCGGGGAGAAGGAAGGAAAAAGGGAGGAGGAGGAGCCCGAGGGCTGGGGGATGGGAGGAGACAGCTCGAGGGCTAAGGAAGGGGAGGAGACAGACAGGGCTAACAAAATTGGGAGAATTCAATGGTCATGCCCGCTGGATGCAGGATCCCCAAGCGGAATGTGAGATGCTGTTCCTCCAATTTCCGGTGTTGCTCACTCTGGCAATGGAGAAGACCCAGGACAGAGAGGTCGGATTGGGAATGGCAGGGGGAGTTGAAGTGCTGAGCCACTGGGAGGTCAGGTAGGTTCTTGCGGACCGAGCGGAGGTGTTTGGCGAAACGATCGCCCAACCTCCGCCTAGTCTCACCAATGTAGATCAGCTGACATCTAGAGCAGCGGATGCAGCAGATGAGGTTGGAGGAGATACAGGGGAACCTCTGTCGCACCTGGAACGACTGCTTGGGCCCTTGAATGGAGTCTAGAGGGGAGGTAAAGGGACAGGTGTTGCATTTCTTGCGGTTGCAACAGAAAGTGCCCGGGGAGGGGGTGGTACGGGAGGGAAGGGAATAATTGACAAGGGAGTTGCGGAGGGAGCGGTCTTTGCGGAAGGCAGACATGGGGGGAGATGGGAAGATGTGGCGAGTGGTGGGGTCACGTTGGAGGTGGCCAAAATGACGAAGGATTATTTGTTCTATGTGACGGCTGGTGGGGTGAAAGGTGAGGACTAGGGGGACTCTGCCCTTGTTGCGAGTGCGGGAATGGGGAGAGAGAGCAGTGTTGCGGGGTATGGAAGAGACCCTGGTGCGAGCCTCATCTATGGTGGAGGAGGGGAATCCCCATTCCCTGAAGAATGAGGACATTTCGGATGTCCTGTGTGGAACGCCTCATCCTGGGAGCAGATGCGGCGTAGGCAGAGGAATTGGGAGTAAGGGATAGAGTCCTTTCAGGAGGCAGGGTGGGAAGAAGTGTAGTCCAGATAGCCATGGGAGTCAGTGGGTTTATAGTGGATGTCAGTCAGAAGTCTATCACCTACGATGGAGATAGTGAGGTCAAGGAATGGTAGGGAAGTGTCGGAAATAGTTCAGGTGTATTTCAGTGCCGGATGGAAGTTGGTGGTGAAGTGGATGAAGTCAGTCAGTTGTGTGCGGGTGCAGGAGGTGGCCCCAGCACACAACAACGAATATTCGACGTACCCGACAAAGAGGCAGGCGTAGCTGTGGCCCATGCGTGTGCCCATAGCTACGCCTTGTGTTTGGAGGAAATGGGAGGAGTCAAACGTGAAGTTATTGAGGGTAAGGACCAGCTCTGCTAGGCGGAGGAGTGTGTCAGTGGCTGGGTATAGGTTGCTCCTCCGGTCGAGGAAGAACGGAGGGCTTTGAGACCATCCTGGTGGGGGATGGAGGTGTAGAGTGACTGGACGTCCATGGTGAAGGTGAGGGGGTGAAGGCCTAGAGAGTGGAATGCCCAGAGATGACGGAGAGTGTCTGAGGTGTCTAGAACATAGGTAGGGAGGGATTTAACCAAGGGGGTAGGATGGAGTCAAGGTATGTGGAGATGAGTTCGGTGGGGCACGAACAGGCAGAGACAATGGGTCTACCGGGATAGTCAGGTTTGTGTATTTTGGGGAGAAGGTAAAACCGGGCCGTACGGGGCTGGGGAACGATGAGGTTGGAGGCTCGGTAGGGCAGGGCGTGGGAGTTGATGAAGTTGGTGATGGTGCTGGAGATGGTGGCCTGGTGCTCGTCATTGGGGTCATGGTCCAAGGGTAAGTAGGAGGAGGTGTCCGAGAGTTGGCGCGTGGCCTCAGCTTTGTAGAGATCGACGCGCCAGACTACCAAGGCACCTCCCTTGTCGGCTGGTTTGATAACTCAATCTGGGTTGTTGCGGAGTGATTCAATGGCAGTACGTTCAGGGGGGGAGAGATTGGAGTGAGACAAGGGAGTGGAGAAGTTGAGGCGGTTGGCATCGCGACGGCAGTTTTGGATAAAGAATTCCAAAGCCGGGAGGTTACGAGGGGGGTTCCACGAGGAGGGGGTGCATTGGAGACGGGAAAAGGGGTCGTCATTGGGGGGCGAGGACTCCTTCCCGTGGAAGTGCGCTGTGAGGTGAAGGTGACGGTAGATGCGCTCCAAGTCGTGGTGGGCGCGGAACTCATTGAGGTGGGGACGGAGGGGGACAAAGGTGAGACCTCTGCTGAGGACAGACCGTTTGGTGGGGGAGAGAGGGAGGTCGGGGGGGATGGTGAACACCCGGCAGGGATGGGGGTTGGAGCCAGAGGAAGGCAGGTGGGTGGACTGGGGACGGGGCGATGTGTGGTGGGGGGTTGGTGGGTGGTCAGGGGGTGGGGGGGTGAGAGGGCTGTAATGTGGGTGGGGAAATGCAGGGGTCACATAGAGGGGGATGGGGAGAGTCAGTGGAACAGCCACTGATGTTAACAAGGCTGAGCAGACGGGCACTAGGACCCAGTGGAGTTGAGCCCAGGAGAGAGGGAGTGAGCAGCATGGAGGCTTCAGGCCCAGTGGAGAGTCCAGGCTCCAGGTGAGGCGATGGCTGTGGGTTGTTGGAGGGGGTGGAGTGGCGCGGGTCAAGGGTCACCGGACACGATGGTCGGTGTCCAGTAACGGTTTAGTCGGGGTCGGCGGGCGATGTGAGGGAGGGAGGGAGGTCCCGGTGGGAGGATGGTCGACGCGGGGCGGCCATAGCGGTGGGGGCGGCGGCCATGTTGGATAGGTCGGGTGAATGAATGAATAAGGAATGAATGTATGAATTTATTCACATTATAAAGGGTGCAATTAAATTAATTAAAGTCCATACAGATAGATTTTCATAAATTCAGACTTTAATCTTACCTTTTAGTTAGTTGATTAATGGGGGCCTTCTTTGTGTTCCAGCACATCAGCATGGACTTTGAAGGCTTTCTTGCACTTTAATCCACTTCGCAGCACTTTCTTCAGCCTTTTTAATGCTTTTCCCACTAAATACAATTAACCTGCTGCAAGTTACCACGACATTTATTCCATAGAACAACACATTGGAATCTCCAGTAAAACAGGCATCTGTGAAGCCCCCTTAGCCATTTTGTGTGCTAGCCTGAAACAAAGCGCGCGATTGGCCAACTGGCAGACAACTCAATGTTAAATGTGCTTTGATTTGACTAAAAAATTCCCGACATTTTTCCCGTTTTTCTCTAATTTAATAAAAATGTGCAAGTCTTCTTCATATCGAGTTTCAGGGGTGATTTATATATATTTTTTTACACAATATGTGAACATTTCATGTAGTTTGGTGACTTGGGTATTTGTAGACACATTTTTGATGCTCGGCCCACAGCCTATATGGGTTGGCTCCGCATTTGCCCACTCGCTGGGGCGGACGGTGCCTCCTTCAAAGAGAGCGAGAACAGGCCCCTTCAGCTGAGGAGCTGCAGCCCACTCCTCAGTGACGCCTCTAGTTTGGCTGTTGTTCAAATGGCTGCAAATTCTCATAATTATCACCGCCCGGTCACCCGGACCCAGCTCCCAACTGTGAGCCCTGACAGACTGGAACAAACCCCACAGGTTATTTCCAACCTACCCCCACACAGCACATTTTACTTCGGAGTCACGTGAGTGACTACGTGAAGAACCCGCTCAGTGCACAGGCGCGGCATTACGCCAGCAGTGCAACAGCGGCTGCCACGGGAGTAAGGCTGTCCCGTTACAGCATGAACCGGACTGTCAGGTGAGTACCCTGAGGTCGGGTTTTCTTTTACAGGTGAGCCTTTTTCTGCTTGTGTTTTTTACAGGCAGAGAAAAAGGCTCTGGAACAAAACTGTCCCCCGTTTTCCCGTTGGGGAGGGGGGCAGCAACAGGCGGTAGGAGCGACCCGGTGTTCCGTAATTCCCCGACACCGTGCCGAGGCCAGCCCGCTAGTACCTGAAGCAGCGGACTGGACGCATAGCCACTCGAGAGGCATCCGGCAGGTGTTTCCCGATGTCGGACGGGACGTCTCTCCACCCGCACGGGGGGAGAGAGAGCCGCCTGAGCCGCTGGAGCGGCTCACGGAGCAGGTGCCTGCGAGACGCGCTGCTTGAGGGGCGCTCTCGCTACTACAAGGCAAAAGCTCCAGAAGAACCTGTCCCCCGCTCGACTCCAGCGGAGGAGCGATCCATTGCAGGGGGGGGCAGCAACAGGCGGTAGGAACAATTACCGGTCGCCCCGCTATCCCCATCACCACGCCGAGCCCAGTCCCGCTAGTGCCTGAATTGCGGGCTGGATGTCTAGCCATCCGAACAGGCATCCGGCCGGTGGCATCCGATTCGTCGGACGGGGACATGTCTCCACCTAAATGGAGGAGAGACAGCCGCCTGAGCTGCATCCAACAGCAATTGGAGCAGCTCTAGCGAGATGCGCAGAAAGAGCGCTCTCGCGGAGGGAGGTCAGGCACCCCCTCCACAGTGCTTCATGCACTGCCCTTTGCTCCCTCATTACTGGAGGCTAGCATTGGTGACCAGGGCTGGGCTGGTCTGGAACAGGGGCAGGCGGACGAATTCGGGAGTATGCCAGGGGTGCAGGAACATGAAGAGCTGTTGGGTGTGATGGACTGCTTGTAGCAACCCCACGGGCTGGAGCACCGCTGGAACCAAGAATGGCGGCCAGCATCAACCATTACTGGAAAAGGTGCTCGCTGAGGTGCTGAAACAACACAGCACCAGAAAACGGTGAGGCCCTCAAAGTAAAAAGTGTCAACAGCCAAATCTGGGGGCATGTGGGTCACACATCCAGACCCAAGAACTCAAGCTACAGCGGATCCTAAGGCTCCTGACGTCAGCCATCACAGCCTTTGCTCATTCCGTGGAGAGCACGGAGATGGATACCTGCCAGCAGGATGTGCTGGCATTAATGTGTACCACACAATTTGAGATCAACAATCTCCGGAGGGAAACATAAGACCTGCCCTCAATCCCAAATTTGCTGGCTTGTGTAAAGCCCCAGCTGCGGAGACGGACGCGCTGCTATTTGGGAAAGATTTCAATAAAAAACTGAAGGAGATGCAGGAAACATCAAAAACCTTCGGCCTAATGAGGGCAGGCCCCGGGACGAGCAAACCAAGACCTCCGATACCCAAGCGGCAGCACCCCACGGCATCCACGAGTCGACGTCCGCAATATGGGACTGGTGAACGCTTGGGGTCCGCACATTATCCCCAAAGATCTTTCAGATCAGGGCCCGCAGCGGACGCCCTGGAAAATGCGCCTCCCCCCAACACCGCCAGCCGGTCAGAACAAAATCTTCAGGAAAATGAAGAAACAGAATCGCCAATAACCATGGAGGTAGGTGGGTCTGGTCCCTACCAGCATATAGAGAATAAGGGTGCTTTATTAACAGGGGGGAGATTACACTTGTTTAAAGAAGCATGGGGTATGGTCACGAGTGACAAGTATATACTCAACAACATTACAGGATATAAAATACAATTCATGTCAGAAAAAATGCCGCCAGTTCAACAATGGCCCCAAAGGGTATTTCTCCCTCCGTCAAAAAGAAACGTGAGGGACAAGCTGAACTGGTGAGACTTATCACAAAGGGGGTCATCGAAAAGACCAAACATGAACCTTTGGAATTTTTATCGAATATATTCACTAAAACCAAAAAAGATGGTGTCTGTCGCATCATCATTGACTTAACATGACTAAACAACTGAATTCCAAAGGACACTTCATGGCAAGCATTTATCTTAAAGATGCTTACTATCTAGTACCCATATACAAGGATCATCGCAGATACCTAAAATTTATCTGGATGGTACAAAGCATTGCCCTATGGGCGAACTTCAGCCCAAGATTATTCACCAAAATATTGAACCCAGCCATAGCAATACTAAGAAAACATAAACATATTGTCATGGCATATCTGGAGGATATTCTCATAGTAGGGAAAACGATGGAATTGGCTGTGGCAGCAGTATCAGCTACAAAACAGCTCCTCGAAACTCTGGGGTTCGTCCTACATCCAGATAAATCTAAGTTGAAGCCATCCACTATCATGGACTACCTGGGCTTCACAATTAACTCAGTCCATATGACTGTTACCTTGCCAAAGGCAAAAATGGTTGAATTAGCACAATCATGCAACAAATTAATGGTCAACGAGCGACCAACTATTCGACAAGTAGCAAGAGTAATTGGGGAAATGGTAGCAGCATTTCCGGCTACACAATTCGGACCTTTGCACTATCAAAAAATTTACAGAGAGCAAAGGTACGGGCAATAAAACGACATACAGGTTACTATGATCGTGTCATGAACTTACCCACTGAAGCAATATCAGAGCTACAGTGGTGGGAAGAAAACGTTTGGCATAGTTTCAGCCCTATCTTTATCACTAACCCTACTTTAGTTATTCAAACAGATGCCAGTGCTCAAGGCTGGGGAGCGACTAACTCCATATCCAGCACAAGTGGTAGATGGACTAAACTAGAGTCATCATTACTACTTACACTGGGCATTAACTATCTAGAGATGTTGGGCGCCTTTTATGGTTTAAAAGCATATTTATCTAATATGCAGCACTTGCATATTCGGTTACAAATTGATAAATACTACGGTGATGGCTTATATTAACCATATGGGTGGCATAAAATCATTATCATGCGACAAATTGGTCAAGATGATTTGGCAATGGTATGTCGAAAGACATATTTGGCTATCAGCTACTTACCTACCAGGTAAGCTAAACACCCATGCCATGAGAAAATTAAACGCCTGGGTTGCAAGTTTGAACAGACCTTACCTGGAACTGGGATTGTCCAAACAAACCATCACCACCATGTCGGCATCCCTTCGAACATCCACCAAGAGGCAGTACTTAACCAGCATCAAAAAAGGGAGAAGTACTGCCAGGAAACATGGACAACATACGAAACAGCTACAGCCACCAACATACTGGAGTTCCTGGCCATCTACACTACGATGTAGGGATCAGCTACAGTGCCATCAACACAGCGCAGAGTGCTCTTTCTGCTTATCTCAAACCAGCGGCAGGACAACAGGCGATGGGATCCCATCCACTGGTGGTAAAACTGATGAAGGGCATTTACAATATCAAGCCCTAAGCCCAGGTATACCCATATTTGGGATATCAGTGTGGTCCTGACATATCTCAGGGAATGGCCACCAGCCAGATCCCCCGGCCTCGAGCAAGCTACACTAAAGACGCTCATGTTGATGGCACTTGTATCTGCTCAGAGGGTCCAGTCACTACACCTATTGCGACTGGACAACATGATCACAGCTCCAGACCAGATCTGTCGTTATCCAGCGACTGGTCAAACAGAGCAGACCAGGAACACCTAATCCAGTCGTGGCTTACCCACCAGAACCACGGTTATGTGCCATGACCCACCTACTATCCTATATAGACACAACCAGAATATTCGAGGGAGATGAAAAGCCTTGTGGGTCAGTCACAAAAACCTTATGGTGGGGTACGAGCCAAACCATTGCGAGATGGCTCAAGCAGGTGCTAGAAACTGCTGGGATAAACACTAACATGTACAAATTTTATTCCACCAGGGCAGCATCCATGTCGACGGCTAAAGAATGGACATGCCTATAGACCACATCCTGGCTACAGCAGGATGGTGGGAAGGGAAAAGACCGTTCAGAAATTTTATAATAAGCCGTTGGCAAAACCTGGTTTATTTGCAGTAAAGTTTTACGAACTGCAAATATTTAATTTAAGCCCAGGGGAGCAACTTAATTCTTTGTTGTTATTGTTTAAAAAATACCATTGTGTTTTTCTACAAATAGACTCATTGGTTCATTACGATAACACTTCCTCCCTCAAGAACTTCGGCAGTGAGTGAAATGAAACTGTTACACGGTTTGAAATCACAGAGCTTTGAAATCTTCACGTAGTCACTCACGTGACTCCGAAGTAAAATAGTAAGATTAAACGAGAACTTACCAGTTTGAAGTTTGATCTGTATTTTATGAGGAGTTACGATGAGGGATTACGTGCCCTCCGCTCCCACCCTCATTATATGGATCAAACTAATAAATTGATGTCTCCTTATCTTTACTATGTTTACTTCAAAATAACTGTGTCTATCTGTGATTCCACACCGCTGCTTGGAAGTATGCCGCGCCTGCGCACTGAGCGGGTTCTTCACGTAATCCCTCATCGTAACTCCTCATAAAATACAGATCAAACTTCAAACTGGTAAGTTCTCGTTTAATCTTACTATTCTCCTTGTTTCCCTCAATCCAGGAAGATTGTTTAGATAGGAATGTAAGGACAGTCTTAAATTGGTTGACCACACAACTTATAATTTGTGTAAATCAATATCGAATTTGAATGGCTGTGACTCAGGCTAATGCCAGGGATTTGATAATTGACAGGTTTTGTTCCAGGCATTCTTGCATTTTCAAGGCTGGTGCTGTATTGAGTAATTTAAATTGAGTAAATTTAAATAGATACAATTGTGGATTTGTGCAGCCTGCTGCAAAGATTGTAGAGGAGCAAGACAGACCACTCCTCGAAAAACGCGTAGTATGACGTGTGTGATTGTCGACGCCATTTTTTGAGGCATTTTATTGGGCTTCCCCCACACCATAATCTTTGCCCCACACTGTCATGGCGTCCTTATCTAAATTTCATCTCACTGCTCTGCTATCAATTGTTCTAATCGTAAATCTAAGCGACCGGACCTGTCATTCTTTAGGTTCCCCAATAAACAAGAAAGGTGAGAAAATATTATTATTATTTTCAGTCGATATTCTGTCGTGAAAATGTTTTTTTCTGTTCTCCCATCAACGGCCATTGGGAAACCAGGTTTGTCGGTACATTAGAAAGTTATTAGACTTATTTTTAATAGATCTTTACTTACCATAATAATAAAGACAATTTTAACACTTCTGTACGTTTTTGGTTTTGTTCTTGTAAGGGATTGGTCTCCAAAATATGGCCCGCGGGACACATTAGGCCCAGTGACCACGAGATTTTTCGAACTCAGATTCAAGTCCGAGAACGCGGCGGCTGTTACCCGTTATGTCCCTCGAATTGTCAAGACATCACAAGCAAAGATCACAAGCCCTGCTCTGCTCTATAATCTTTGGTCGGAATGGGACGGCTGCACGTTATAATGTGCTATCGTTCCACTCTCCCTCTCCCCCTTCTCCCTGTCCCCCTTCTCCCTGTCCCCCTTCTCCCTGTCCCCCTTCTCCCTCTCCCCCCTTTTCCCCTTCTCCCTGTCCCCCTTCTCCCTCTCCCCCCTTTTCCCCTTCTCCCTCTCCCCCTTCTCCCTCTCTTCTCTCGATCTCTCTCTCCCCTCTCTTCTCTCGATCTCTCACTCCCCTCCCTTCTCTCGATCTCTCTCTCCCCTCTCTTCTCTCCATCTCTCTCTCCCTCTCTTCTCTCGATCTCGCTCTCTCTCCCTATCTTCTCTCGATCTCCCTCCCTTCCCTCTCTCCCTCCCTTCCCTCTCTCCCTCCCTTACCTCTTTGTGAGAGTTGGCAGCTCTGCTATGCCTTGGGTCCAAAAGAGGATAGAAAGAAAATACTTAATGGTCTTTGAAAGAAGATTTTAATAAGCTCTTCTACATTTAAGGTAAATTGACATATTAGAGGCAAAAAGCATCTTCAATATACAGGTCTCTCCACACAACTGAAAACAATTGCATTTAAGTGATATATCATCCATTGTTCAGGCATGTAGTTATGATCATTTTTTTTCTTATTAGTTAATCCTAAATGATATCTCCTGTAATTTCAGATGTCAACAGTGGGTCCAGAATACTCGTCGACAAGATCTCCTGCACCGAACTGCAGAGTATTTGTCAAATAACTGCCGTCTTATGTACATTGTGTGAAATTGTGATTTGTTAACTGCACAAAACTAATGCAAATGGCGATATAGTTATTATTGTATCTACGTTGGACATGTTGCTCTTTGGTGTCAGAACGCGGGGTGGGAGATTGCAACCTTCACGTGGTCCGCCCTGTTTCGACAAATGCAATCAATCCGGTGTGCACAGTCAAATAAGATCAAATAGAACAAGTTGTCCTCCAACTTTAGGCTGTGCACATCATACGCAAGAAGAAGAAGAGGTGTCAGAACGCAGTCTGAAGAAGGCTTCTGACCTGCAACGTCTCCTATTCCTTTTCTCCAGAGATGCTGCCTGACCCACTGAGTTTCTCCAGCATTTTGAGTCTATCTCTGTTTAGATTGGACCCGTGGGTGGAGATTGCGGCTGGTCTGGTGATCTAGAACGAGGGCTAAAGTCTCAGAATATGGGTCATGATATTTAGTAATGATACAAGGAGCAGTTTCTTCACTCAAGGGCTGGGAATCTTGGAATTCTTGATCGCGTGAGATGGTGGAAGTCGAGTCCTTGAAAGGAGAGATATTTTTTTCAAATACGAAAAGGATGAAGGATAATGGAGAGAATGTGGGAATAAGGTGTTGAGGTGCAGGATCAACAATAATCTTACTGATGGTAGTGGTGTGAACTTAGATGGCTTATCCTTGCTTCTATTTCTTACAGAGATACAGCGCTGAAACAGGCCCTTTGGCCCACCGCGTCCGCTTTGACCAGCGATCCCCGCACACTAACACCATCCTACACACACTGGGGACAATTTACACTTATACCAAGCCTACAAACCTGTATGTCTTTGGAGTGTGGGAGGAAACCGAAGATCTCGGAGAACACCCATTCAGTCACGGAGAGAACCTACGAACTCCATACAGACAGCACCCACTGTAAGGCAGCAACTTTACCGCTGCACCACCATGCCGCCCTTAATCCACGAGGGCACTAGGTTACAATAAACTTCCTACATATTCCAAGAATGCATCTCATAAAAATGGGAGAGGTTTCAATGCATTGTAAAATCATAAATCCATGTTGACTTGGACTAATCCTTTTACTGTTATCCAAATGCCCCATTATTACCTCTTTAATAATTGACTCCAGCATCTTTCACACGACCAAAGTCGGACTAACTGGTCTGTAATTCCCCATTTTCTCTCACGCTCCTATCTTGAAAAGTGGGATAGCATTAGCTATCCTCCAATCCACAGGAACTGATCGTAAATCTATTGATCGTTGGAAAATGATCATATGTATAAATATATATGTATGTGTATATATGCATGTATGTGTATAAATGCATGTATATGTATATGTGTGTATGTATATATATGTTTATATATGTGTGTATGCATGCATATAAATGTATTCATATGTATGCGTTTATTTGTATGTGTGCATATGTATGTGTATACGTGTGTATGTATGTATGTATGTATGTATGTATGTGTATAGATGTATGTGTGTATATATGTATGTATATATATATGTGTGTATAAATATATATATATGCATATATTTATTATTACTATATAATTATATATATCATTGCCTTTATGGTTTATGTACATCATCTTACAAGACAAATGAATTAATAGTGATTATTTAAATCAAAGTTGCTTCTGATCCATGAGAATAAACTTTATTATCTCTAACTTGCCTCACACACAGACACACATTCATATAAATATATAAAATATAGATACGTTAAATTTAATTTTGTGCAGTGTGTGTTAAAGCAATACAAGGGAAACTGCAAAATACAATGCAAGGGAAACTACGCAAAGGAGGGGGCTGTTCCCGCTACAAGATACTCGAGGATCTTTGCTTTGGATCAATTATAGAGGAGCTCTATAATCTTTGCTTTGGATCACAGCGGGTGGGTTACATACAGTCGCGTGTTGCATTAAGAAATGGCGGCCGTGACGTTCCGTCACGTACTACACGTCAGTCCATTGGATTTTGGAGGAGTGGCCTATCTTGCTCCGCTATAGGATCTTTGGTTTTAACACTCTGGTCAAGCAGCAAACAGCAGAGTAACTGTCTTGCAACATTATTTACATTATTTACAATCCCTTTGCAGCAATCCAATCAAATTCATGCATTTACAATACAATGGAGTTCCTCTGCAAGATTCTCCTACATACTAACAATTACAAATATCCTTGGACCTTCCTTATCTGAGCTACTGATCTGGGACCTAGACTTCCTGGCACCAGCTAGCAGCCTGCGGCTTCTTATACACAAATGGCTAAAAGGCCTTTTGAATGCATGAATCTGCTTTATTTTGGCCAGGATTTACAAGAAGCAGGGAGGAGAGGAGAGGAGAGGAAAGGAGAGGAAAGGAGGGTATGTGGAGGAAATGTGAGATGAGAAGAGAGGAGAGGATAGAGGAGAGGAAACAATCTCTCACCTAGTCCACTTTGCAATTATCTTTGGTGCTAGTTGTGAGGGGAGAGAGAGGGAAGGAGAGAGGAGGGGAGTAGTGGAGAGACGGAGAGAGGAGAGAGGGGGGGGGAGATGAAACATAGAAACATAGAAAATAGGTGCAGGAGTAGGTCATTTGGCCCTTCGAGCCTGCACCGCCATTCGATATGATCATGGCTCATCATCCAACTCAGTATCCCATCCCAACACGTCCAACCTCCGCAGTTTTGGGGACAGAGCCTTCTCCAGGGCTGCTCCCAGGCTCTGGAACTCCCTCCCCCAACTGATCCGCAATTCCGTGTCCCTCACCATCTTCCAGTCCCGCCTCAAGACCCATCTCTTCACTTCTGCCTATCCTTAGCCCCACGTCCCCCTCCCTTTTCATCTGTGCATTAATTGCCTCATACTGTGTTTTGAATTGAATTCTGTCTTTACTTTGTGTACTATCATGTCTACTATATATTTCATTCCCCTTACATGTTTTTCCTCTACCTGCTAAAATTTTGTAAGGTGTCCTTGAGACTCTTGAAAGGCGCCCATAAATAAAATGTATTATTATTATTATTATCCCTGCCTTCTCTCCATACCCCCTGATCCCTTTAGCCACAAGGGCCACATCTAACTCTCTCTTAAATATAGCCAATGAACTGGCCTCAACTACATTCTGTGGCAGATAATTCTACAGATTCACCACTCTCTGTGTGAATGAAGGGGGGCGGGAGATTGAGGGGGAGCAGAGAGGAGGGAGGAGAGGAGAGAAGAGGGGAAGGGTGAAGAGGGGAGGGGAGTGAAGAGGAGACAATCTCACACCTATCCATTTTGCCATTATCTTTGGTGCTGGTTTTGAGGGGAGGGGAGAGATGGGAGGAGAGAGGAGGGGAGGTGTGAAGAGGGGAGGAGAAGCGTGAAGAAAGAAGGGGGAGGAGAGCTGGAGAGGAGATGAGAGGAGAGGAGTGGGGAGGAGAGAGGAGGGGAGGTGTGAAGAGGGGAGGAGAAGCGTGAAGAGGAAAGAAGGGGTGGAGAG
>NW_022630211.1:0-34009 GCF_010909765.2 Amblyraja radiata
ACACACTGATCTGTTTTGTAGTAAATGCCTACTATGTTCTGTGTGCTGAAGCAAAGCAAGAATTTCATTGTCCTATCAGGGACAACATGACAATAAACTCACTTGAACCTGAACTTGAAAACTAGCAGCCCCAATATTGACCCCTGCAGAACTCCACTAGTAACTGGCAAACTAATAAACTAATATCAACAGGAATTTTTCTTTTACATTTAGCAAGGGCAAACTAAAACAAAGAAATAAGAGGGGGTGAAGATTCACCATACTGGCTCCTGTGATACATAAAGGTTCAGAAGAATGAAAAGTGATTTGATTGACATTTTCAATTTCTCAACAGGGTGTCAGAATAAGAGGTAGAGAGCTTAAGATGAAGATGAGGATCAATTACTTCACTCACAGCTGCTGAATCTTTGAAATTCTACCCCCTAAAATGGCACGGGATGTTCATTGGCTTCATTGACTTAATTGACTTCATTGTCAGGTTGGGTCTGAGTGCATGGGGTGCTGCAATGTTAGAGGGAATAGGTGGGATAGATTAGAGTAAGTGTATGGAGAATAAAATTTGTACGGCGTGCCAGCAATTCCTGAGAGAAAATCTAGAGATGGGAGGCAGTCATTAGGGGAGATCCAGCCAAAGGTTCTGAAGGCATAACAAAGGGTCCATTCAATGGAAAAGCTTCCTGGCTGATAGATTGGGCAGAGGCAAAGAGATGGATGAAATGTTCAGAATTAATGCGAGTTTGAAACTGATTGAGAGGAGGCTAAACATTTAACCTCAACTTCAAACCTTTGCTATTCCCTTTATCTGTACACTCTGGGCAGCTTGATTGTAATCATTGTACAGTCTTGATTGTCCAGTCTTTGTGTTGACTGGAAAGCACACAACAAAAAAGCTTTTCACTATACCTCGATACATGCGACAATAAACTGAATAAAAATAAAAATGTTGTTACAAAATCAAATACCAGTAAGAAACCAAAGTTAAACAATGATTGCTCAAGCATCATGAACAGAACAAGTTTGAAAGAATTTCTAAATTAACACGGTGACAGAACTGAGAAATGTACAATGTCAAATCAAAATGTTTTCAACTTTACAATTGGAAAGTGTAAATGAACAGCCAGGAAGTATCACATCACTTTGTTTTGACAATACATAATTTCTGATTTTAATTTGAACTTTCTCTCTGGAAATACAATAAAATGGTTGGGATGTATAGAAAACGGCTGATCAACATGACCCTGTTTATACAACCAGGCAAAGTCCACATCAATCCCATGCTGTGCAAATCTAATGCAGTGCCAAAATGCTCCATGGGGTTTTTGAATACTGTAAACTCTTGGCAAACTGACCTAGTCTTAATTTAAATGTTTAGAGAATATGGATTCTTCTCTGTACATACAATACTTTGAAGAAGTCGCCAACATGCATTTACATGTATGCAGGCTCTCCCAGAATAGGACAATCCCATTTCCAGCCAGGTAGGAGCCAAGGAAAGTAAATAAATCCTGAGTGTCTGAAACTCAATGCGCAGCTACTAATCCTAGATCAGTAGGGGCAGTGTAAATGCACATCCCAGATTAACATCAGTGAAACTATGAGTTATTAAACTTTCAATGCAGCTTCTGGTCTGTACTTTAATTTTGCTCTCTGGCAATGCTCATCTCATTAATTGCTCAGAAGCCAAAGCCAGTTTTTGTGATGCTGCTGTTAGTTTTAAAATACAACAATAAAAACAACGGGGAAACATTTAAAAACTATTCCAAAGCTCATGTAGCAGTTTCAATATTTAAAATTATCCCAATAGTGAAATGCTTTTTATATCAGTCTCTTTATGAATATGCCAAGCCCTTTTCTAGTTTCAGATTCAAACATTAAAATGGACATCAGAAATTAACTAATTCAAACCCCCTTAATTTTCTGGTTTGTTTTTTTGTAATATAACAGACAGTTACATCTTTTATTTTCCAGTTCATTAGTTTAGAATGCATACAATTATAATAATCATGATGTTAAGAATGAGAGGCTAAAGATTCACATCAAAGCAGCTTATAAACAACATTGTGTGCATTCCAGTGTTCAATTTTCTCCAGGTTCATTTCAAATAGCATCAAGATCAAACATGCTGAAAGCATTTACTTAATCCTGAGACATTTAAAAAAAGCTTTTGAGTAAAGTGTGGATTAAACCTCTTCAGCAAGGGCCTGGGTTACATTATTTTACTGTGACCCTCTGTGCCACGAGAAACAAAGTTTTGCAATAAAGTGTTTCTTAGATTGTTACATGAACAGTTGTGAACAGGCGAGTGTGAACAGAGTGACTTTAGTCCCGAGCATCTCTCTTCACATGATTGCATGGGCATTTTGCTTAAACATAATTTTCTCATGATCATTGAACCAGCATAAAAACAAGCGTTTTCAAGCATTAACTAATGTCTAGCATAAAATGACTTCCTGCAATTCTTTTTAAAACATCATGCTGGAAGATGAACACTCCCATCAAACAGGTCACTGCCCCATACTGAATTAATTACTATTAGGAATTTCTGCAAATTTGTGACTTTCCATTAGCAATCCTATGAGATGGCTCTTAAAATTATGCCTTTATTCTAAATAATGGCACGGGGGTACCAATAGGTACATTTTTAAAAGATGATTGTCTACCGACTGCTGTGCACCAAAAAATGCAAATGATTCTTTTAATGATATTTTCATTTACCCAAGATTTGGTTACTCATATGGTGTCGTTTTGAATGTACATTCATTCAATTACTTTTCAGGCCTCCAACACCCTTTGTATAAAAACAATTGCTCCACACATCTCCTTTGAATATTTCCCTCTGAAAGCTATGCCCTCTAGTCTTTAATATTTCCATCCTGGGAAAAAGGGTATGACTGCCTACTCTATTTATGCCTATCATAACTTTATATACTTCTATCAGGTATCCAGAGCTCAGATGCTACAGAGAAAACAATCCATGTTCATCCAACCTCGTAGCTAATACATTTTAATTCAGGGAACATCCCCACATCCTTCATACATTGAGGTAACCACAACTGCACACAAATGGGTCCTTAGCCAAGTTTTATGAAGCTGGAACATGTCTTCCTGACTCTTTTACTCAATCCCCGACCGATGAAGGCAACCATACCATATGCCTTCTTTACCTTTCTATATGTATTACTAGACTAAGTGGGACCCGTTGGGTCCCAGCATCACATGGGAGGGTTGGTCACCAACGCAATATTCCACTTCTCCACCAATTCCAATATTTCTCGCCAGTGGGGGGGGGGGGGGGGGGGGCTGCCTGTTGCGCTAGTATGGGTGTTGCGGGCCGAAGGTGCTGGTTTCCAGAGGGCTAGTATAGACATTGTGGGCCGAATGGATTCTTGGGCTGGCCTCCAACTGTTGCAACGATTTCAAAAGCCAAGCCAAGGCAAATAATTGGGCTGCAGCCACTTGACAACCAAAATTCATTTTGTGAACACAAACTTGTTAAAAAGGCGAGGCAAACAATTGGGCTGCAGCCACCTGACAACCAAAATTCATTTTGTGAACACAAACTTGTTAAAAAGGCGAGGCAAACAATTGGGCTGCAGCCACCTGACAACCAAAATTCATTTTGTGAACACAAACTTGTTAAAAAGGCGAAGGCAAACAATTGGGCTGCAGCCACCTGACAACCAAAATTCATTTTGTGAACACAAACTTTTAAAAAGGCGAGGCAAACAATTGGGCAGCAGCCAATTTACAGCCGCATCGAGGGACTCACCGTGGAGTAGACATGCGTTCAGTGTTATTTGCAGCTCAGAGAGCCGTGACCCTCTCGCTTCCTGGGTCCAGCAGAGACTGAGTGAAGGACTACACTTCCAGGTTTTATAGTCCCTCCCCCCTGCCGCCAGCGGGGGCAGCAGATAGAATGGCAATTTAAAAAAAATATTAATATCTCTCTGATTTTTCATCGATGGGAAAAATCCTCAGGTCCCGGAAGGCGGAGGGGAGCTCTGAGTGAGGTGGCCAAAAATGACGGCCGTAGGGGGTGGTATTCTCTCGGAAATCGCAGCACAGTGGGCCAAAAGCGGTCAAGATCAGACTTTTAGTAATATAGATAGTTTCAGGGAGCTATGGACTTGGACCACAAGATCTGTCTGGACATCAATGCTGTCAAAGAACTTGCCAGCAACTATATACTTCCACTCATATTCAACATCCCAAAGTACAACACCTTACACTTGCTAAGAATAAACCCATCTACCATTTTGCCACCCATATCTATGTGATCTATATCCCTTTGTATAATGGACAGTCTTCTTCACGGTCCACAACTTCCCCAATTCTGGATTTGTCTGCAAATGTACCAATCAAGCCATCTCCATTTTTGTCCAATATATATATATATCACAAACACCAGAGATCCCTGCAGAGATACTTGTGGAACTCCACTGGTCACAGATCTGCAGCAAGAATACCCCACAACCCTGCCCTCTATGGTTCTGAATCCAAACTACCAATTCACCGTGGACCCTATGCACCTTAATTTTCTGCATCAGCCTACCATGAAGGATTCATTAAATGCTTGACTAAAATCTGTGTAGACAACACCCACTGCCTGACCCTCAATCACCTTTCTCACCTTCTCATAAAACAATCAAATATGCAAGACATGACCTGCTGCAGAATAAAGCCACACTCACTGTTCCTAATTAGCACATTCTCTTCCAAAGGGGAATAAATCCTATCCCAAAGCATTTTCTCCAATAGTTTCCGTACCACTGGCATGAAGCTCGTCAGCTTCCAATTTCCTGGATTATTTCTATTTATACTCTTAAACAAAAGAACAACATTAGCTACTTTCCAATCCCTGTGAACCTTGTTTGTGGCTAGAGATGATACGAAGATCTTTGTCAAGGCTCCTGGAATCTCCTCTATTGACTCTCTAAATAACCTGAGATAGATACTATTAGGGCCTTTGGAATTATCGTTTTAATGCTTTGCAAAAGTCCAAACACCACTTCCTTTTTGATCTCATATTAGTATGCCTCATACTGACCGCACTATCCTCCATGTCCTTCTCATTACAGGGCTCGAAATTAACGGTTGCCCGGGTGCCAATGGCCATCTAAAGTCCCGCAGGGCAACCTAAAAGCTGTGCCATTTTGCCCGGCTTGGCAAGCGCCCGGGACACCTATCGTTCAACTCTGAGCGGGTCCCCCCTCTCTATCTCTCTCTGTGTCACTCTCCGTCTCCGCCCGCCATCCGTATCGTGTCCGGGCCGCCGATTCTCCGCTCTCCGCCCGCTCCTAATCTGCTGGCACGGCCGGCCACCTTGCACATGCGCACTGCCACGGCCTGCACATCCTCCCCCTACACATGCGCACAACCACAGTCAGCACATCATCGGCCGCCCTGCACATGCGCACTACCACGGGTCGGCACCGGGCACTTCCTCCCTCTGCATTGTGGGAGATCTGGCTACCATTGCTGTCTGGTCGACGCCTCACCGTGACCGCTGAAAACCAATGCAGAATCACTCCCTGGAGCTGGAGTAACTCCCTGGAGTAACTCTTGCTTCCTGGTTTCCTGGTCCTCCAAAAATATTCCAAATGGAATTTAAACTGGAATGGACCATCCACCACCAAACTCCAAACTCTGAAAAATAACAGTCTATTGCACTTTATCTGTTTATTTATTGTGTATATATGTATGGCCTATGGTATATAGACACACTGAACTTTTATCTCCTGTTCTGTATTATGTTTACATATTCCGTTGTGCTGCAGCAAGCAAGAATTTCATTGCCCTATCTGGGACACATGACAATAAAACTCTCTTGACTCTTGACTTGGGCTTAAGCAAAAAGGGTTCTTGGGAAAAAAAGAGCTACCTTAAATTTAGTTGCATCTGCTTGGGTAACTATGGTAGGGTGAAGACTATTCCATGCTTTAAATGTGCGGGGGAACTCCATGGAGCAGCCAGCATCTCTGGATAGAAGAAATTGGGTACGTTTTGGGTAGAGACCCTTCTTTACGTTTCCTCTGGTTTTAGTGTTTTTAGTTTAATTTAAAGATACAGCGTGGAAACAGGCCCTTCGGCCCACCGAGTCCATGCCAACCACCGATCATCCGTACACTAGTTCTATCCCACACATTAGCAACGTAAGTCAAGAATCAAGAGTGTTTTATTCTTTCACGTCCCAGTTAGAACAATGAAATCCTTACTTGCAGCAGCACAACAGTATATGTAAACATAGTACTCTGTAAACAATGTTATAAACGAGAAAACATATATATATATATATGTGTGTGTTTGTGTGTGTATGTGTATAATATATATACCCACACACACACACACACACAATTTCCCTCCTGTAGATCAGTGGCTCATGTTAGGAGTCATGCTTTTGTAGTTACACCCACTAGCTTATTAGCGTCGTGAACTACTGCACTCTTCAGTATGAAGTTAACTCTCAAGTAAGAGCTAAGTTGTTTATTCTAAATAAATGGTGTATAACCTGCCAAGGTGTGAGGTCTTTATTATTACAAGCTCAAAACCAACATAACCAAATTATGTGAGGTAAGGGAAACTAGTAGAGTAGCTATGGATACTATGAGTTTCAAAGTAAAAGAAGTACTGACATTTTTGAAAAATATAAAAGTGGATAAGTCTCCAGGTCCTGACAGGATATTCCCTAGGACATTGAGGGAAGTTAGTGTAGAAATAGCCGGGGCTATGACAGAAATATTTCATATGTCATTAGAAACGGGAATAGTCCCCGAGGATTGGCGTACTGCGCATTTTGTTCCATTGTTTAAAAAGGGTTCTAAGAGTAAACCTAGCAATTATAGACCTGTTAGTTTGACTTCAGTGGTGGGCAAATTAATGGAAAAGACACTTAGAGATAATATATATAAGCATCTGGATAAACAGGGTCTGATTAGGAACAGTCAACATGGATTTGTGCCTGGATTTGTGCTTTGTCATGTACATCAATGATCTGGATGAAGGTGTGGTAAATTGGATTAGTAAGTATGCAGGTGATACCAAGATAGGGGGTGTTGTGGATAATGAAGGGGATTTCCAAAGTCTACAGAGTGATTTAGGCCATTTGGAAGAATGGGCTGAAAGATGGCAGATGGAGTTTAATGCTGATAAATGTGAGGTGCTACACCTTGGCAGGACAAATCAAAATAGGACGTACATGGTAAATGGTAGGGAATTGAAGAATGCAGTTGAACAGAGGGATCTGGGAATAACCGTGCATAATTCCTTGAAGGTGGAATCTCATATAGACAGGGTGGTAAAGAAAGCTTTTGGTATGCTAGCCTTTATAAATCAGAGCATTGAGTATAGAAGCTGGGATGTAATGTTAAAATTGTACAAGGCATTGGTGAGACCAAATCTGGAGTATGGTGCACAATTTTGGTCGCCCAATTATAGGAAGGATGTCAACAAAATAGAGAGAGTACAGAGGAGATTTACTAGAATGTTGCCTGGGTTTCAACAACTAAGTTACAGAGAAAGGTTGAATAAGTTAGGTCTTTATTCTCTGGAGCGCAGAAGGTTAAGGGGGGACTTGATAGAGGTCTTTAAAATGATGAGAGGGATAGACAGAGTTGATGTGGATCAGCTATTCCCTTTGAGAATAGGGAAGATTCAAACAAGAGGACATGACTTCAGAATTAAGGGACAGAAGTTTAGGGGTAACATGAGGGGGAACTTCTTTACTCAGAGAGTGGTAGCGGTGTGGAATGAGCTTCCAATGGAAGTGGTGGAGGCAGGTTCGTTGGTATCATTTAAAAATAAATTGGATAGGCATATGGATGAGAAGGGAATGGAGGGTTATGGTATGAGTGCAGGCAGGTGGGACTAAGGGAAAATAATTGTTCGGCATGGACTTGTAGGGCCGAGATGGCCTGTTTCCGTGCTGTAATTGTTATATGGTTATATGGTTATATGGTGTCAAAGTTTACGATCTCACCCACCGTTTGATTATATTATTTTTATCTTAGTTTTTTTTTTTTTAATCACGATTATGGCTGCTGCTCTTAGAAAGCAGGATATATTGGTGTTTGATGCTGATCTTGCAGAACGATGGCGTGTGTTCGAGGAAGATTTCTCAATTTACATTGATGCTGCTTATCCGAACACAGCACCCGTTCTTCGTGCCTCGATTCTCCTTAACTTAGCGGGCATGGAAGCTGCACGACGTGCCAGAAGATTTCACTATGCACCGGCTGGTGTGGATGATAATAATGTACAAATTCCAGCAGAGTCCATCCGTGATCCTGAGTGCCTCCTACGTAAATTCCAACAACTATGTGAGTTACAAATTAGTGAGTATTGAACGACATAAATTTTTCTCAATGTGTAAAAAACAAGAACCAGTCGAGCTTTATGTCAGTGCACTGAAGCATGTTGCTAGTCATTGTGATTTTCGAGAAATAGAATCTAGTCTGATAAGAGATCGATTAATACATGACATATTGAATGATAAACTACGCGATGAATTGTTGCGTGAAGTGGGCCTGACCTTGGAAGCTGTTGAAAACCGCTGTCGCATAGCTGAGTTAACCAATGCCCACGCTAACATTAAAACGCTAACATCTCCTGCTGCTCGTGAAGTCAATGCAGCCAGCGTGTCTAATCAAATTACTACTCGACGGTTTCAGGGGCCAGTTAACAGCCCAAGATGAATTACTAATTGCTTTCATTGCGCATCTTCACACACTGCAATTCGTGACCGGTGTCCGGCATTTGGAAATATCTGCAGGCTCTGTAACAAAAGAAACCATTTCGCAAAATGCTGCAAATCGGGAAACAACAGATTTCAAATGAGACAGTCTGTCAGCTTGTTAAACCAGGATGAATATTCTAGCTCCCAGTTCCCACAAACAGATGATGACAGCAAAGAGATTGATGTGCATGCTTTGTCTGGTTCAGCGTCCAAGCTCGATCCCAAGGTCAAACTGCTCATTAACGGCAAAACTCTCTATCTTAAAGTTGATAGCTGGGCTCGCTGTAACGCTATCTCCTTGACTATCTTCCAACAGCTACAAAACACAGAAGCTCTAACTCAGACAACTCCTTCACTTATCTCTTTTTATGGTGCAGCACTGCAACCTATCGGCCAAGTACAGTTACGTTCCCATCTCAATGCGCGTGACCACATCCTGGATTTTTACATGGTACGCAAGAAGGTACCATCCATACTGGATGCCGATGCATGCCATGACATGGGATTGATTTTCTTCAGCCCTTCAGTCTGTTCACTGACTGAAGACTGTGATTTTATTTCGAAGTCACGTGAGTGACTACGTGAAGAGCCCGCCAGACTACATGCGCGTGAATACGCGAGACGCAACGTGGTGGGTCAGAGCAGTTCGCAATGTGGCGGGTCAGAGCAGTTCGCAACTGCTCTGGCAGGTAAGTAAAGTTTACTTTCAGCGGGCCGCTGCGCACAGCGGTCCCGTAGTAGCTGATGGAGGCGGCCGCTCTTGCGGCTGCCGCCATTGGAGCTCCGTACGGGAGCAGGCGGCCGCCATGGAAGCTCCATAGGAGCTCGGTTTCATTATTGCCGGCAGGGTTTTAAGCCACCGTGGAAACTCCATTAGGAGTTGGGGCTGCCGGCGTGGCTTGGGAGCTCGCTCCTAAAATTAGCAGCAGACGATTAAATATAGCTGCGGCTACGCTTCGAATCGCTGCTAAGTTACAGCGTCAGCCTTGGCAAAGGCAGAACGATAGGTAACCTCAGCTGCGATAGCGCCCATAAATTTTTAAACATAGAAATGCTGCTTAGGCAGCATACGCTGGTATCAGCATATAGTGTGTGCTCTATTCATAGGGGCATTTTGTTATATTACACATAGTTCGTTAATTTAAGTCAAAATAACTCGTTAAGGTAGTTAAAATAGAACTGGCAGTTTTTAATAGCGGTTGCTGTTTGGTCATGTTTGTGACTATCACAGCAGATAGGACATTTATTATCATACACCATATGGTGTAGAAAAATTTGACTTGCCATTTCAACACAGAATGGGACTCCACTGGAGCGGGTGGCTGTTCGGAGGAACTCCATTGAGGCTCCAGAAAAGAGCTCCTGGCTTGGGAAGCCTTTTTTCAGCTGTGTCTATTAGACACCTGTGGAGCTATATCTAGTGCAGGGGTGCGTCATGATAATTTCCGCTCAGTTGAGGGGACAGTTGGAGATCCTTCATAAAGACCCCAACCATGGGGATCAACAAAGCAGTCGAATCTTTGATCCAATGGTTCGGCATAAAATCATATGAACTGTGACAATGCCTGTCAGGGTTACAGTATTTTGCCCACTCTGTCTAGTACAGGGTTGCGCTCTATTTCCTCCCTGAAATACTCAGGGAAATACTGAGGCTCCAGAAGGGAGTAATGACTCTGAGTCACTAGCAGGTGCAGCCTGTCTGGTAAGTATAATGATGATACCGACAGAGCACCGATCTGCACAGCTAGTCCCGGTTTAGCTCCCAGAGGGAGCAGGTTGACAACCCCGAGTCGGGGCAAAGTCAAAGCCAAGTCTGTGGGACAAGTCCTGTAGGACGATTTGGGTCAACGGAATGCTGTCCCCACATCTATGCCAGATATGACTGGCCGTTTGTCTCAATTGCAACATTTGATGAATCAGATGGTGGCACGAGAAATGCTCCATGTTAACGAAGGCATGTACAGGCAGTTTGAATCATACGCCTGAGGCAGCTCCGGGTTCAGGGTTGCAATATTCCTCCTACTCGGATGAAAGGAGTGGTGGAGATGGTGCCAAATAATATGCTCCGTATTACGGAGACATGCACAGGCAGTTCAAGTCATACGCCTGAGGCAGCTCCTGGTTCAGGGTTGCAATATTCCTCCCACTCGAAAGACTATCGGAGATGGTGTCACTAAATATGCTCCATGTTACGGAGGCATGCACAGGCAGTCCGAGGCATACGCATGCAGTTACGTTGCCATCTCAATATGCGTGACCACATCCTGCATTTTTACATGGTAAGCGAGAAGGTACCATCCATACTGGGTGCTGATGCATGCCATGACATGGGATTGATTTCCTTCAGCCCTTCAGTCTGCCCACTGACTGTCTACTGTGATTTTACACATCACATTTTAACACAATACAAGGACTTGTTTAACGACGAGCTGGGCAGGTTGCCTGCCAGATGCACGATTACTATTGACCCTGGGGCAATCCTAGTTGTTCGTTCAGCTTACAGGATTCCCCATGCTATGCGGGATCGAGTGCAAAGTGAACTTGTATATACCCGCACACGCACACAATTTCCCTCCTGGGATTAATAAAGTTCTATATAATGTGTTGTGTCCATTTTATTCTTTTTTTTTAAACCTTTTTCTATGGTTTGTAATGGAACTTATTATTTAATTTATGTAAAGCACTTTGGTGTCAATGCGAATTGACTTAAAACGTGCTATATAAATAAAACTTACTTACTTACTATCGTATAGTGTCATGTGTGTAGGAAGGAACTGCAGATGCTGGTTTAAACTGAAGAGAAACTCAAAAAGCTGGAGTGAAGTCCCTGTCCCACTGTATGAGGTAATTCACTAATTCTCCCGCATTTTCCCCTGATTCGAACTCGGAGAATGTCCGTAGGGGGTCCATAGGAGTTCATGAATGTCTCGTCGCGGCTCGTAATTCTAGGTATAAAATGTAACAACTTTTTTCATCGCAAGTAATTTTTTCTTCGTGGACATTTATTGCAGGGATGAAAAAACGTCACGAGTTACTGGATGTCCCGAGTATCTACCGTTAGCATTACGAGCCGGGCATTATGGCCAATGTACTGCCCCATAGTCTTGAACTGAATTAAAACATACAGTAGCTGTAAAGAGGGACATAGCGTCACTTAGATACCACCCGCACGTTTTACCTTCCCTACCCCCGTCTGAACCACCTCAGCTCCTTGCTGGGCCACGGCAGGTGCACTCACTCTGGACCTCACTGGAGCTGACAGGCGCCCCTTGGGTGGTCAGATCTCGGCTGGTGCACACCCGCCTGCGTTTGACTCGCTTGGGTGGGCTTTTTCTTCATCTTCTTCTTCTTCTGCTGCTCCCAGTTCCCCCCCCCCCTCCACCCTCCCCTTGTGCCTCACCTTCAGCCACCACCACAGGTTCAGGATGTAGGGGGCGGGGGCCCTCACTACCCTGGGAACTTGCAGACCCAGATGGGCTATCCCCGCCGCCCTGGATCACCGAGGCAGAGCTGGCAGCCCTAACCAGCTCAGCAATACCACCCCGCCCCACCGAGACATGACGAGCCACCCCTGATGGGCCAACAGTGCATTCCTGGGCCGCTGCGCTAGAAGTTCCAGCAGCGACCCCGTGAATAGGACATTCCCTACGGAGATGTCCAAAACCACCGCACTCATGACACCGTGCCTTTCCCCAACTCCAACGCACGGTTCTAGGGAGACCCCTACACTCCACCTCGAAGCTCCCCTCAGCGCCTTCCCCCACCCCCACCTTCACGAACACCCTCCTCTTGAAACTGAAGATCCTTTTTTCCTCCGGGTCCCCCCCGGGGTGCATGAGCCTAAAGCACTTAGGCCGCACCTCCCCAAGCTGAGACAAGTATGGAATGAGTGTCGCATCCGGAATACATGTAGGGCAACTCCACAGGAGAACCGGTCTCACCCTGGACACCCATGGATCCACCTGTATATGGACCCCCCCCCACTGAAATCCCCCTCTCCAACGCTGTGGCCCCATCCTCCCGGGTCTTCAATATCATCTCAACCTTTCCCCTTTCGAGCTCGGAAGAGACAATAGTCCCCCTCCCAAGAAGGGCATTAATTGCCTTCGTAAAATTGCTCCCCTGGACATCTGTGGCCCAGTTTGAACCGAGATACCAAAACCGTCCCAATCCAAGTCAACATGAGGCTCATATTCACATGGCCTCGCGTCCGCTGCTGATGCCACCGCTGCGTAGCTCCTCTCCTTCAGCCGCGCCCCAGCCATCGCCATCCTGACAGAGGCACAAACCAGTTCCCGGCACCCCAGCAGCTCAGCTCCAAGTTAAGTCCCAGAGACAGTCACAGTCAAAGACAAGCAGCAGAAAGCAGAAACCTCCAACTGAAGCAGGAAAGTCCCCAAGTTCGTCCACAGCCGAGAGCAGCTTTTGGGAAGCTCTTTCCCAGTCTCGCCGGAAGCAAAAGCACCTTCTTCACATTAAGCCAGGCAGCCGCACTGTGCAAAATGACTTTAGGGCAGAGAAACAGTGCTAAAAACGACAAAGACATCGAAATCCCGTACCCTCGATCTCCAGGCACTCTTGGCAGTCTGCCAACGACAACCGGACCCTCGACAATATAGAGAAATCTCAGGAATTTTCACACTGGTGGAGGATTCCTATAGCAGAGGAAAGTTTCAACAGTCCAACGATAAGTTAAACTATGAAGCCCCTCTGCCTCTGTTCCTTCTCCATCGACAAAATCCTTGAAAGGCTGCTTCAAAACTTCTCAGCCACCGGAGCTGAGAAAAACACAGCCTCTCTCTCTCTCTCTCCCCCCTCCACTCTCCCCATCTCTCTCTCTCACCCACCTCTCTCTTTCTCTCTCCTTCTCTCACCCCCCTCTGCCCCCTTGCCCCCCCCTCCCTGTCCCCCCTGCCCCCTCCTCCCTGTCCCCCCCCCCTCTACCCCACACTCCCCTCCCCTCTCCACCCCCCCTTCCCTCTCTCCCCCCCCTTTCCCTGTACTTTTGAAGTTCCAAAGGAAATGTATAATTGAAAAGGGAAGTGCTGCTGAGGTCAGATTCTCCAGCACCACATGCTGTGGTTACAGGTTCAATGTTTCAATATATGACTGATTGATTAATTGAATTTAAACCTTGCCTGAATGTAAAGTGGGTTAAGTGAGTTAGCAACTCAGTTCACAACACTCACATTTCCATGGTCTTCCATGGAGTTCAAGCCCAGAAGTAATAACTACTGTAGTGCATATAATGAATCAGAATCATATTCATGCTTTATTAGTCAAGTATGTTTTGCAACATACGAGGAATTTGATTTGCCATACAGTCATACCAATAAAAAGCAACAAAACACACAAAATACATTTTAACATTCACCACAGTGACTCCTCCACATTCCTCACTGATCGAAAAAAAACATGAAGACTGGGTAGCGTGGAACAATTAATCGAGATGTCTTGAAGATGGTCCGCATTATGGTTGAGGAGGAGTTGGACTTCCTAAGGGGCATGTTGGTAAATAAATCTCCCCGGCCTAATCAGATATATCCGAGGCCAATGGGGGAAGCAAGAGAAGAAATTGCAGGCAGCCTGGCTGAGAAATATATAATCACCATTGGACACGGATGTGATGTCGGAAGACTGGAGGGTGGGTAATGCTGTGCCTCTATTTAAGAAGGGCTGCAAGTAAAAGTCTGGGAACTATAGACAAACGAGCCCAATATTTGTGAAGGGGAGATCTTGCCAGACAAATCTGCTGTAATTCTTTGAAGAAGTAAATAGCAGGACAGACAAAGGAGATTCAGTGGATGTTGTTCAGCTAGATTTTCAGAAAGCCTTTGATTACACGTGAGGCTGCTAAGGAAGATGAGAGCCCATGGTATCAAAGGAGAGATACTAGCATCGAATAGCAGGTTTGCTGGATGGCAGAAGGCAAAGAGTGGCAATAAAGGGGGCTTTTTCTGTTTGGCTGCCAGTGACTAGCAGAGTTCTGCAGGGGTCAATGCTGGGGCTGTCTCTCTTCACGTTGTATATTAATGATTTGGATGAGGGGATCAAAGGCATTGTGGCCAAGTCTGCAGATGATATGAAAATAAGTGGAGAGGCAGGAGTGTAGAGAAAGCAGGGACTCTGCAGAAGGACTTGGACAGGTTGGGAGAGTGGGCAGAGAAGTAGCAGATTAAATATAGTGCAGCAAAGTGTGGAGTCATACATTTTAGTAATACGAATAAAGGCATAGACTATTTTCTAAAAGTGGAGAGAATCCAGAAATTAGAGGAGCAAAGGGACTAAGGAGTGTTGATGCAGGATTCCCAAAAAGTTAATTTGCAAGTCGAATCAGTAGTAAGGAAGGCAAATGCAATGCTACCATTTATTTCAAGAGGACTAGATTACAAAAACAGGGATGTAATGCCGAGGCTCTATATGACGCTGGTCAGGCCACATTTGGAGTATTGTGAACAATTTTGGGCCCCATATCTGAGGAAGGATGTGCTGGCACTGGAGAGTGTCCAGAGGAGGTTTACAAGAATTATCACAGGAATGAGTGGGTTAACAAGTGATGAGCGTTTGACAGCACTGGGCCTATACTCGATGGAATTTAGAAGGATGAGGGGAAGACCTCATTAAAACTTACCGAATAGTGAAAGGTTTGGATAGAGTGGATGTGGAGAGGATGTTTCCACTAGTGGGAGAGTCTAGGACCAGAGGTCATAGCCACAGAATTAAAGGACGGTCCTTTAGGAAGGAGATGAGGAGGAATTTCTTTAGTCAGAGGGTGGTAAATCTGTGAAATTCTTTGCCACAGAAGGCTGTGGAGGCCAAGTCAATGGATATTTTTAAGGCAGAGATAGATTCTTGATTTGTACAGGTGTCAGGGGTTATGGGGAGAAGGCAGTAGAATGGGGTGAAGAGGGAGAGATAGATCAGCCATGAATGAATGGCAGAGTAGACTTGATGGGTTGAATGGCCTAATTCTGCTCCTAGTACTTATGACCTTATGAGTGATGCTGGGACCATTGCGGTTCGTGGTTAATTTCAACGATTTAGATGAGAATGAGAGAAGGCATGATTTATGTTTGCAGACCACACTAAAGTGGGTGATATTGGAGATAGTGAAGATTGCTATCAATAATTACAGCTGGATCTCCATGAGCTGGGCAAGTGGGATAAGGAACGGCAAATGAAGTCTAATGTAGGTAAGATGTTGCATTTTGGGAAGTCAAATCAGGACAGGATCTTCACAGTGATTGGCAGCATCCTGGGGTATATTGTAGGGCAGAGGGATCTCAGAGTACAAG
The DNA here is from genome assembly GCF_010909765.2 of Amblyraja radiata. NCBI lineage: Eukaryota > Metazoa > Chordata > Chondrichthyes > Rajiformes > Rajidae > Amblyraja > Amblyraja radiata. The sequence continues at coordinate 16,027 of NW_022630211.1, forward strand.
TAGATAGTTCTCCGAAATTGGCATCACAGGTAGACACAGCGTGATCAAAAAGCTTTTGGCACATTAGCCAACATCAGTCAGGGCATTGAGTATAGAGTATATGTTATGTTACACTTGTACAAGATGTTCGTAAGGCTGTATTTGGAGTATTGTGTTCTGGGTTGGTAACCCTGCTAAACATAGAAACGCAGAAAAATAGGTGCAGGGGTAGGCCATTCAGCCCATCGAGCCAACACCACCATTCAATATGATCATGGCTGACCATCTAAAATCAGTACCCCGTTCCTGCTTTCCCCCCATATCCCTTGATTCCTTTAGCCCTAAGAGCAAAATCTAACTCCCTCTTGAAAACATCCAGTGAATTGGGCTCCACTGCCATCTGTGGCAGAGAATTCAACAGATTCACAACTGTCTGGGTGATAAAGGTTTTCCTCATCTCAGTCCTAAATGGCCTACCCCTTATTCTTAAACTGTGGCCCCTGGTTCTGGATTGCCCCAACATCGGGAACATTTTTCCTGCATCTAGCCTGTCCAATCCTTTAAGAATTTTATATGTTTCAATAAGAAACCCTCTCATCCTTCTAAATTCCAGTGAATACAAGCCCAGTCGACCCATTCTTTCATCATATGTCAGTCCCGCCATCCCAGGAGTTAACCTGGTGAACCTACGCTGCAGTCCTTCAATAGCAATAATGTCCTTCCTCAAATTTGGAGACCCAAAATTGCACATACTACTACAGGTGCGATCTCACCAGGGCCCTGTACAACTGTACAACTAAAGGAAGGATGCTGTTAAGCTGAAAAGAATGCAGAGATGATTTATGAGGATGTTGCCAGGACTCGAGGACCTGAGCTAGAGGTTGAGCATTCGAGGACTTTATTCCTCGGAGTGCAGGAGGTGGAGAGGTGATTTTATAGAGGTGTATAAAATCATGAAGGGAATAGGTACGGTGAATGCACAGAGTCTTTTATCCAGAGAATGGGGATCCACAACCAAAGGATATAGGTCTAAGATTAGAGGGGAAAGATTAAATAGGAACCCAAGAGGCAAATTTTTCACACAGAAGGTGCTGGGCATATGGAACGAGATGCTTGAGGAGGTAGTTGCAGCATGTACTCTAACAACATTTAAAAGATATTTGGACAGGTACATGAATAAGTATGGAGAGATATAAGCCAAGCACGGACAGGGTGGGACTAGCGTAGATGGGTTTGGCATCTACGTAGTTGGTCAGCAAGGGCAAGCTGGACTGAAGGACATGCTTCTATGCTGTATCACTTTCTGAGGGCTGAATGTCTATGCAATCCCTTCTACCAAGAGTAGTTGAAGCAGAGTCTTTGAATATTGCAAAGGCAAAGATCAAAGAAACTTACTAAACAAGGGGTGAAACATAATTGTGGGTATATAGGACAGAATTTGTTATAAACATATCAGCCATGATCTTGTTATGCAACAGAGTAAGCCAGAGGGGCTGAATAGCCTATTCCTGCAATTATTTTTTACATTTGCATGGTACCAATTTACCGCAGATTATCCATGGCGCTGACATTTTACCCTTATGTCAAACTAACTACTTCTCTGTGGCAGAATTATCAGCTGTGCATTTGTAGACTTTTGACTTTATCTGCACACTGCTGATGATTGAAAACCTAAGCCTAGCTTTGTATCTTCAAAAGAATGTTATTTGCATAAAACATTCAACCATATGCTGTGACCTTAATATCAACAGGAAGCCTGACATGCTCATGACTTTACAACTAATTTCCTGAAATGAAAGATTCCTTTCATGCTCATTACAGGAGATTTGATTCAAACAGTAAAACACATCATCACATAACATGGCTGTAAGATTCTAGGAGCCTTAACCCAATGATTTAGGTTGTAAAATGGTGATAACAGTGAAATAAAAACAGAGAAATAACTTAACCGTTACAATTTATATTAGGTCATAGAGATGATAAAAAAAATGTGATTGAGAATTCAGACATCCATCGCCTAGGTAACATGCAATAAATTACAGATAAAGGGTCATGAGCACACTTTGAAAGTCAATTTCACTGCAGCTTTTTGAAGCAGCTAGGTCTGTGATTTTGTGCAATTCTAAACTTTTGTGAAAACAGTACCCAAATGCCGAGAGGCCTTCTTTGGGAGTCCGTTCAAATTAAAGTTAATTGAGCCAGACAATATCAAATATTATTGTAAGAAATTCTGAGTCAGACACTGTACGTGGCATTTAGGAAGGATAATGGCATATTGCAAGAGGGTTGGAGTTTAGAAGTGAAGTCTTGACACAATGGTCCAGGTACTGGTGAGGGCACACCTAGAGTAGTTATATTCCCCTTATTTAAAGGATATACTGGGATTGAAGGCAGTGCAAAAGAGCTTGAGGTGGTCCAAAAGATGAGAGGGTTGTGATATCACAAACAATTCAATCTTTATTCTTCATTTTTGAAGATGAGGATCGGTCTTTATGAAACAAAAAGTCTGCAGTCTAGATGCTGAGATGTTTCCACTAGTGGGGTAAATCTCAAACCCCGGGGACATAATTGTAAGACTAGCTGACGGTTAATTAAAACCAAGGTGCATAGGAACAACCTCTTGTGGAGGAGGGTTAATCTATGAAATTTTCTATCCCCAGAGAGTTGTGGTACTTATAATATTGAGGGCATCTAACCAGGTGGTAACCCAAATGCATACATTTTTGCAAATCAGGGAAGGGAAGGCAGTGGGAAACAAACCGAGAACATCATATTCAGTACTAGCATTCATTCCCAGATGATGCTGCTGATGTCCCTGCTGGCTCTGTCCCGAGGCTTGTAGACACAATGGTCAGATATCTGGGCATGCTGCTGTGGGCCATTGTAAATGAATCAATGGCTTTAGCACAAATTGACCAACAAATTTGTCAATTATGCAAATGCATGCAGGCCTTCATCAAGTGCATGCTAATTCAAATTTCATCTGATTTGTACCCAGCCTAGATCACTTATCTTTCCACAGAGTTGCCATCAAGGTGATGCAGCTGGATCACAAGAGCAAAATAGTGAAAAACCTTCAAAAGCTTTCCAGCCATTATCTCCACCTTTACCAGAACTCTTCCCAAACCATGCCACGTTCTCTTGGCTGGCCTGACCCCGCACCTTGGAAGGAACCTTCACAAGCTTCAGATATATTGGTTATTGACCGAGAGAATCCTAGCACTTGGAGCTCAGTCCTGCCGAGCTGATTGTTATGTCTGGCCCTGGTTTCACTGTAGTGAGAGGATGCAGCTACAATTTTAACCTATTGAAAAAGTGGCCAAAAGGAAAGAGAAAGAGATATTTGTATTCTCCCATGGCTTTATATATGGGCAAATTACAAATTGTTGGAAATAATTCCGTTTTATTTTTGATCCACATATTCTTGGCACCACTTCACACTGTTCATTTTCAGTCGATGAATGGTAAGTGGCCTGTTCAGTTGCGAGTTCACACTGAGCCATGGGGAACTGTGAAAGAGATGCTTTGTTATCTGAAGGACTGCTTTATTTCAGTGTCCCATGTGCTAAGAGCAAACCATGTTTTTGTGGGTTTTTGATCACCACTTCCTACCCCAAACCTTTGTTAAAATTCCCCCTCTGATTCTGTTCAGCTCGATTAAGTTTCAACTGCTAGGATTTTCTTGGTCCATAACCCGAGATTTTGAGCTGGTGAAGGTTCAACCAAAGATGCAGGGACAGGCCAACCAATATGATCTGATAATATATAACAACCTTGAAGTAAAGCAATACACTGACATATTCATGTATTTTAGTGTTTTATGTATATACGGTTTAGAAGTGTATGGGGTGATTGCTGGTCAGTGTAGACTCAGTGGGCTGAATGGTCTGTTACCATGCTGTATCTCTGAAGGGTGACACATTTGCACAGCACTAGAGTTGCTACCTTACAATGCCAGAGACACGAGTTGATCCTGACTACGGGAGCTGTCTTTACGGTGTTTGTACATTCTCCCTGTGACCACGTGGGTTTTCTTCAGGTACTCCCGTTTCCTCTCACACTCCAAAGACGTACAGTTTGAAGGTTAATTGGCATTGGTAAAAACTGTAAAATGTCCATGGTGTGTAGGATAGTGCTAATATACGGGGTGATTCCCAGTCAGACTCGGTGAACTGATGGGCCAGTTTCCATGCTATATCTCTCTCAAATCACTAAAAAGTTATTTTGAATACACTTTAAACTCAATACATTATATTAAAGAAAACTAATTATAAGGTCTTGCCTTTCCCTATTCCCTCATTTTCTTCTTTTCCGCACTTTACTATATTCTGCCTAATTTGTTTAAATTAAATGTTGCTTTCTTTAATTAGATGTTCTGACATCTCAGTAAATTTTTCGACTTGTTTCAATCTCACTCCTGGCCACATTATCAAACTGAGAAATAAATCTGGTCTTGGATAGGGCAATAAATGCAAGTGAATGTATTGAAAAGATGTTGATTGCAGCATGGAAAGAAATATAGGAAGTGTTTTTATTGTTAAGCCCCTTACCATTTTCCATGGGATGCCTTGATGCTTTAAAACTAAAGGTTTTAACATAGCCACTGTTGTCAGCCATATTCAACTGAACAAGACCCTACTGACAAAAGATTATGTTTGCCAATATGTTGATTGCGGCAACAAAGCAACCAAGACTCTGGAAAAATTCCATCCTATTGTTAAAATGCTACTTTAAACTTTTGTCCCTATTATTTCCCTTTATTTTTATATAGTTGTTGTTCGGTCAGTTTTAAATAGCAGATTCTCATTTAAATTTCTGGTTAGTTACATTTTTAATGATGTGGTTTTTAATTTTTTATTATGCCCTTATATTCTGGAAGTGGTAACATTTTTGCAGGAAATCATATTTAGATGGAGTTTGTGCTTTGTAAAGAGCTGAAGAATTATGCAAGAAATTTGACATCCAACGTCAATAGCCTGGATCACATCCCTCTTCAAAAGAGAGTGCCAAGCACAGGTCAGTGAATTTATGACCTCTGAATCTGTGCTTTAGCGCATCCTATGCTTTATAGGACACACTGAAAGTCAGATGCCAATGCACCTTATCTTCCAATCCACTACTGGGCTCAACATTGGCTGAGCTCAGTCTTGTTGAGTTGTGGGATAATATACACTTTGCCCCATTCATCCAAAGTAGATGGAAAATGCAAGCACTGCCTGCTTTTATTTAAACACATTACATTTGGTACATTTTTTTAGACAAGTGTAACTTTCCGATTTTTCATTATGCCATATTTTCTGTTTTTAAATGTCTCCAATTTAAATTCACGCCATGTCTCTTTGTAATTTACTGTCGTGAACCATTCCTACGTATTCGGGTCACTTCGGCAGGCCTTTTACTGGCATTAACCATTACATTGCATGTAGCATCATGTAGGTTGTTACCACTGACATTAACCGTCACAATGTTAGTTAATATTACATTGTTAGGTAAAAGTAGCAAGACCAAGGGGCTGAATGTTGACTTAAAAAAGGCAAGGATAAATGATCATGTATCTGGCTTCATTGGTGGGATGAAAGTAGACAGATCCAACAGCTTCTAGATCCTGGGCATACAAATCTCTGATGGAAAGAAATAAAGAAAGTGTCTTTATTGTTAATCACCTTACCAATTCCCATGGGATGTCTTCATGCTTTAATACTGAAGGTTTTAACATATCCACTGTTCTGCAATCAATATTGTCAACCATATTCAACTGAACAAGACTTCAGTGACAGAAGATTATGTTTGCCAATATGTTGATTGCAGGAACAATGTCGACCAAGGCTCTGGAAAGTCTCTGCTAAGTCCAGCATTTTGATACAATTACAAAGAAAGATCATCAACGCCTTTAATTTCTCAGAGGTTTGAGGAGATTTGCCATGTTTTAGTCGTGCAGCGCAGAAACAGACTTGGAAAAAACTCATTCATACCAACCAAGATGCTCCGTCTAAACTGGAGCATTTGGCTGCATTTAGTCGAAATCAGTCTAAACTTTCTGAAAGTTACTGAATACTCTATTGAACTTGTGTGTGTGTACTCACGGAGGCAGTGGGAAACAGCGCAGTCCTGTGGTAAATTTGTCTACCAGACACAGCAATCCAAGTTAGTCAGTCAGTGGGACAGAGCCCAGAAAAGCAATTGCCACACCACAAGCACCCTCTACAATCCCAATCTTGACTTCTTCTACCCAATCACTAACAGCCCCTCACCTGCAGTTCAAACCAGTACATTCGCCTGATCGGGATGTATAGCATCGACCTTGTTAGCTCGTCTCACCATGTGGACAGGCAGCAATGTCTCAGTGGCGTGGAGGCCATGATCCTGGTATGCTCTGACCAGAAAAAACTGAGGGTGGAGCTTTTCCTCTTCAAAGCTACAAAGGTGTCTGAACGTTTTTTAAATATCTGTGTGGGAGATTTTATCAAAACTGGCATTGACTCTTCAATATACAGCACGATCAGCTTTCTACAGTCAAACAGCACTTCCTCATCCTGACCAAAATTGATTATGACTAACATTTTCTGCAAATGAGGAAATCCACCAAACCTCCTTTGGCAACCAAAAACCACCTGGCATGACTAATCTTGTTTATTTTGCACTTGTTTGAGAATTTGGGAATTTTTGGACTTTCTCATGTTCTAGGTGTTAATCTTTCCAGTAAAATGTTCCCATCAAACCTATTTTGCATTTGAATGATTTATATGTCTATAACTGGCTTTTCTGGCCCTGGAAATTTAACACTGCTATTGAAAACCAAAGATACAAAGATTAACTTCACTCATTTGTATGCTCATTTTATCTCAATTCTGCTTGCTTTTTGATAGACCATAAAACATGGCAGTCTCGTTTAATCCTGTTAACTCCTTGAATTCACAAGAGTGTTTTAATACTTAATGCCTTTGGGCAAAAGCCTTTGTAATGTGTTTAGTTGTAAACCTTCACACACAATCATCTATTCACCAAATGATGGAAGAATTGTGCACACTTGAAGAGCCATGTCAGCTTTGAACTTGCATTGACAGCAGGAGTTGGATGCCATTGCTTTAAAGGACCTTTTAAGCGGTTTACAGGATTAGCAGAGCAGACCAATGTTGACAATACCTTGCTGTGTTCATTTCAATCTGTGACAATCATCACTTTTCTTAGAAGTTCTGTGTATCTTGTTATTTTAACCTTGGGTAAGATCAAGGGACGTGAAGAATAGTTTTGACCCTCTTTGATGACGCCTAACAGGACGTGCCAATATAGTCAGCAAAGGGTCATACGTGCAATGAACTGCGACAGCGAAATGAGCATAACACGTGATATTTATAATTAAAATCTGATAATCCGAGTTATCTTTATATTTGCATATCTCTGCTTTTGTTACAAGTTGTGGTTTGGAAAAGATTGATTCTACTTCAATAAAAACAAAATGATAATTAATATCCAAAGTGGGAGATTATTGCCTGGATTTCAGTCAATGGTCAGAAAGTTTAAAGTTGGTGCAAAATCAAAAAACTCATACTTATGGTCAATTAATATACAGATTGGGAAGTTGGAAATGAAATGCAGGTGTGATTCCCGATTCAGCTGGAAATTGGTTCGAAAAAACATTACAATGAAAGTGTGTATCAATTTCCTTTTCCACAGTATACTAGGTATACAAAGTAAAGGTAGACAATATATACAAGGTAAACAAAGAATTGTTTGTTATGAAGATTGTCCAAAAATGCTATGCTGTTTCTGATAAATAAAATTCCTAACTAAAGTTTCAAATTTGGTAGTTACATTACTTCATTTAGTTTTGAAGAACAATCACAAAAATCCACTTCTTTCATTATTTTGGAGTGGATACATATCGTCTTGGATGGTGATTTACTAATTGATATAATTTTATCTATGGGATCGTTTTCATCTCATGTAAAAATAAACTATATTAAGATGTTCAACTAGTTAACTTTTAACATTGCAACAGATATTTTCCCCTTGTACGTAGGTAATCATTGCAACAAAAAATTGGGAGATATAACATACATAAACCTGGTTCCGCAAGTAGGGAATTGTAATTTCTGTTGTTTTCAGAATAAATCGCTATATCCCCACATGCAATTTACAAAGAAACTGAAAATGACCAGGCCAGGTGGTTAGATCAATGTGATTATGACTGGTAATCTATTTCAATACCGTCTTCCCACACTCTCCCAATACCATACATGTCCATTGCATTTCGAAATGTATACATCTCAACTTAGAAATATTCAGCCCGTTGCAGTAAAACATTCCATAGGGTTCATCATCCTCCGAGCAAAGAAGGTTTTCCTACTTCCAGTCCTAAATTCCTTACTCCATATTCTGGGACTTGAACCATTGATTTGGACACCCTGGCCAGGGGAAACATTCTCATCACATTTAATTTGTCCAGCCCTGTCACAATTTTGTACGTTTCAATAAGACCTCCTCTCATTCTTCTCCGCTCTAATGAACCCAATCTCTCTTCACGCGGCTGTCATGCCACCCCAGGATTTACTACTGTCAATTCAGGCAATCCTGAACAATAACTGAGGATTGAAATGTATTGCATTGCAAGTTAGCTTTCAAATGGCACAGATTTTACTGTTAGTGGTATACAATTTTCCACATAGAAAATAAAAGAACAAGTCCACCCACAAATCTACTTTTAAGATAAATGTTTAAATTTGACCAATCTATGATGTTATGCAGGGGTAGATATTGGGAAGCAATCTGGTTTCTTGCCCCTGATCACATCCAGAAAGAGCTCCTGGATAAATGTATGGGGGGGGGGGGGGGGGGGGGGGGGGGGGGAGAATGAAGAGTGCAATGTTCCCATGATGTTGTTCTGGATCTGGAGAAATAGCCCAATGAAATGTTTTTGTCTTCCCTCCTTGGAAAATGAATTGTGCAAAGATCAGTGGCTGTTCAGTAACTTAATTTTCTCAACGCAGAAACTTAAGGATAGAGGTCTGCAGAGAAGGTAGCGCCATTCAAGGATAAAGGAGGGAATTTACACTTGGAGTCAGAGGATGTGGGCCATCAAACAATACAGCAGGATTAGGTTAGGTACAAATATGAGCAGAGAAATGGCAGATATGATTTAATCAGAAAAAATGTATGGTGTTGGACTGTGGGAGGTCAAATGTAAGGTAATACTATATAGTCAATGGCAAGCCTCTTAACAGCATTGATGTGCAGAGGAATCTTGAAGTCCAAGTCCATAGATGTCTGAAACTGGCAAATGCAAGTAGACTGGTAAAGAAGGCATGTCAGGATAGTGAGTATAAGAGTTATAAAGTCATGTTGCAGCTTTATGAAACTTTGGTTAGGTTTCATTTGGAGTGTTGTGTGCAGTTCTAGTTGTCCCATTACAGGAAGGATGGGGAGGCTTAGGAGGAAGTGCAGCAGAGGTTTAAAGAATGATACCTGGATTATTGAGTATTAGCTGTAAAGAGAGATTGGACAAATTTGAATTGTTTTCTTTGGAGTGTTGGAGGCAGAGGGTAGACCCAATAGAAATATATATAATTCGGAGGCATAATTAGGGTAGACAGTCAGAACCTACCGGTATTTGGAAATATCAAAAATGGGGGGGGGGGGGGGCGTAGCTTTAAAATCAAAGGGGGAAATCTTAAGGGAGATGTGGAGGGAAAGTTTTGTTTTACACACTGAGTGGTGAGTGCCTGGAACAAGCATCCAATGGTGGTGTTGGAAGCAGATACGATCATTGCGATTAAAATGCTTATATATCGGCACATGGATATGCAGGGAATTAAGGGATATGGGTCACGTGCAGGCAGAGGCGATTAGTTTAACCCAGGGGGTCCCAACCTTTTTCGTTCCGTTTACCCCAGGCAAATTTTTTTAAAGTAAATTTCCCCCCACCCTGTTTTGTTTAGTAATTTGAGTTTACACTTCTACCATAATAAAGCAACCAACAAAGGGGAAATTTTAAAATACTGTTTTTAACAAATCCAGAATCAGCAAATGTACCCCCTGGGTAGGTGAAATTTACCCCAGGTTGTGAACCCTTGGTTTAACCTAACATCATATTGAGCACAGATTTTGTGGCTGGACGACTTGTTCTGGTGCGTGTGTGTGGTTGTGTGTGTGTGTGTGTGTGTGTGTGTGTGTGTGTGTGTGTGTGTGTGTGTGTGTGTGTGTGTGTGTGTGTGTAAATATGCACTCACTGAACTTTTTTTTTTCTTTCTCATTTATTATATTGTTCACTGTACTATGTTTACATATTCTGTTGTGCTGATGGAAATAAGAATTTCATTGTTCTATCTGGGACATATGACAATAAAACACTCTTGACTCTGCTCTACGTATGAACTGTTTTTCACAATACAAATCCATTTTAGCACGAGTTCCTCTCCGAAGCCAAGCTACTCTAACCTTGAATAACCTGACAGGTTGTCTGACAATGAAACGGAAGACTGAGCCACTTGGAACTGAAAAGATTTATTGCTTGCACACCTAGCAAAAGGTCATCTATTTAAATGAACACTTAATTATTCCAGATTGTGAAAAAAAAGTCTACTGTTGTCTATCTCTGCCCTCTGGAGGTCAAAAACTGTATAGCACTAATAAGGCACTAACATTTTCTTTATTGAAATTACGGGTAATATTTTCACCAATCTTCAAAAATATGTTTGCATATTATAAATTGAATCAAAATTTCATCAGTTCTTTGAATATTTGAAAAAGCATCCATCATTCCCATGGACATGGTTAAAATTCACATCTAATTAATGCAACAGCGGGTAACCATTAACCCGTTACTTTGCATGCCCAATGCCAAATTTCTCTGACTCAGTCAAACATTTTGGACTGAAACAAGGTTCTAGTGTGTCCCTCTCCTCTTCTATGCTGTGAGTCCCTGGGATTTTCTTTAAAGAAGAAAAGGAATCAATCACTTCCAAAGTTTCAGCCATGACCCTCACCTGAACTCTCTACAATCAACGTTGAAGATTTTTCCCACAACAATACAAAACCCCAGAAGATTTGCCGACATACTTGCTTGAAGCACATGCGATTCCAATATTTTTGTAATGTTCCTGACACTGGGAGTATTAAGGGCCTGTCCCACTTTCACGACTTAATTCAAAACCTGCCGAGTTTAAAGGACCCAAAAAAAAAATCAAGATCGTGGTAATCTACGAACTCATACGACCTTCCACGACTATGTTCACAAACTCCTACGAGTATGTCTAGAAATTCCAAAGACTATTTCGATGCCCTCCTTACGAGTAAAAAGTTGCAATTTCTTTCATCCCAACCATTTTATTTACTCGTGGACGTTTTTTTATCGGGCTGGAAAAAATGTTCCGACTTACCTGATGCCACGAGTACCTACGGCTAGCATAATGAGCCGCTATGATATATCTATGAACTCCTACGGCCTCCAGGGACTCGTTACGAACATTCTGCGAGTTTGATTCAAGAGGAAAACTCGGGAGAATTTGTGAATAACTCGTGAAAGTGGGACAGGCCCTTTAAGGAGAATGCAGAGAAGCTGTTGCTTTGGTGGGCATGGGCAAGTTGGGCCAATGTGCCTGTTTCCAAGTGGCATAACTCTATGAAATCAAATGGAAGTCAGAAGATAGGAATATATGAGAGTCTATCAATTTATGCCAAATAGCATGCAGATGGTAGTTAAATCAGTCAATTAGATCTTGAGATGTCAGCAGTAATGGCTTTAAGAGTCAAGTGACTACATAATTAAAAAGTGGATCATTGATGAATTAGGGCGCTCTATTTGTATAAGTGGGTTGACTTTGTTATAACATGATTTTGATCAGCAACAAGAGAACTACTTAAGTTACTTTAGAAATTATCAAGCAAAAAAAAAAAACTGTCTTAGAAAACATGTCAAGGGGAAAGAATTGTTTCGGAATAAACTCTCCACAGCAATAAGACACCGATGTCTGTTAAGACTGTGTGTAGGAAGGAACTGCAGATGCTGGTTTAAACAGAATATAGACACAAAATGCTGGAGTAACTCAGCTGGAAAAGACAGCATCTCTGGAGAGAAGGAATGGGTGAAGTTTTGGGTCGAGACCCTTCTTCAAACTGAAAGTCACGGGAGAGAAACAAGAGATATAGACACAATGCTTTAGAGAGATATAGAACAAATGAATGAAAGATTTGCAAAAATAGTAACAATGATAAAGGAAACAGGTCATGGTTAGCTGTAGCTAGGTGAGAATGAAAAGCTAGTGTGATTTGGGTGGGGGAGGAAGATATTGATATTGAATTCTCTAACTTAAGTAACCCCTGCATTCCCCTTTTCTCCATCCAAGTGTGGAAACAGGCCCTTCGGCCCAACTAGCGCACACCAGCCTACATGTCCCAGCTGCACTAGAGCACAACTCCAATATTATAGCAGAACGCATTCCCAACTGGTTTCCAGGGTCTTCCGTTATCATGTTTAAGGATCATGGCACATTAACCAGCCTGTTGCACTGAAGCTGAGAGAGCAGGGACATGAATAATAACCAAGGATAGATACAAAGTGCTGGAGTAATTCAGCAGGCCAAGCAGCATCTCTGGAGAAAATGCATAGGTGACGTTTCAGGTCAGGATCCTTCTCTAGACAGAAGGTAGAAGGGGGTGGGGGAGAAATGGAGGAGAGAAAAGACCAGCACAAATCAGGGCCGGCAACAGATGATCTCAGGCAGGATGGTTCCCCAATAGGCCAATTATTGACTAGGGAAGTTGCGATCAAGAAGGGTAATTTGTGGTGAACTGTGGAGCTGGTTAAATGACAAGGATGGGGGAAGGAGGGAGGTCGGAAGAATCTGTGAATGCCTTTCTCAAAAGGATCTGGTTCCCAAAATGCAAGAATTAACTTTAATCAAAACACAGGAGATATCCCAGAATACATGTAGTTTTTCTGGTGTTGCTGTAAGTTGCAAAGGGGTCAACATGAGATAAAATATCACAGAATGTCATAGATCACTTTTGTTATCCCAGTCACAGTATTGGGGGCAGCAAAAAAAGCAGACTGAAATGGTTTTATCCTAAAGGGAATAATGATAAGGACATGGCTCCAGGGTGACCAAGGCTGGGAGTTGAACATCCAGGGATATTCAATATTCAGGAGGGATAGAGAGAAAGGAAAAGGAGGTGGGGTAGCGTTGCTGATTAGAGAGGAGATTAACGCAATGGAAAGGAAGGACATTAGTTTGGAGGATGTGGAATCGGTATGGGTAGAGCTGCGAAACACTAAGGGGCAGAAAACGCTGGTGGGTGTTGTGTACAGGCCACCTAACAGTAGTAGTGAAGTTGGAGATGGTATCAAACAGGAATTTAGAAATGCGTGCGACAAAGGCAAAACCGTTATAATGGGTGACTTCAATCTACATATAGATTGGGTGAATCAAATTGGCAGGGGTGCTGAGGAAGAGGATTTCTTGGAATGTATGCGGGATAGTTATCTAAATCAACATGTAGAGGAACCAACGAGAGAGCAGGCTATTTTAGACTGGGTATTGAGTAATGAGGAAGGGTTAGTTAGCAGTCTTGTTGTACGTGCCCCCTTGGGCAAGAGTGACCATAATATGGTTGAGTTCTTCATTAGGATGGAGAGTGACATTGTTAATTCAGAAACAATGGTTCTGAACTTAAAGAAAGGTAACTTTGAGGGTATGAGACGTGAATTGGCCAAGATTGACTGGCAATTAATTCTAAAAGGGTTGACGGTGGATATGCAATGGAAGACATTTAAAGACTGCATGGATGAACTACAAAAATTGTTCATCCCAGTTTGGCAAAAGAATAAATCAGGGAAGGTAGTGCATCCGTGGATAACAAGGGAAATCAGGGATAGTATCAAAGCGAAGGATGATGCGTACAAATTAGCCAGAAAAAGCAGCATACCGGAGGACTGGGAGAAATTCAGAGACAAGCAGAGGAGGACAAAGGGCTTAATTAGGAAAGGAAAAATAGATTATGAAAGAAAACTGGCAGGGAACATAAAAACTGACTGCAAAAGTTTTTATAGATATGTGAAAAGAAAGAGATTAGTTAAAACAAATGTAGGTCCCTTGCAGTCAGAAACAGGTGAGTTGATCATGGGGAACAAGGATATGGCGGACCAATTGAATAACTACTTTGGTTCCGTCTTCACTAAGGAAGACATAAATAATCTGCCGGAAATAGCAGGGGACCGCGGGTCAAAGGAGTTGGAGGAATTGAGTGAAATCCAGGTTAGCCGGGAAGTGGTGTTGGGTAAATTAAATGGATTAAAGGCCGATAAATCCCCAGGGCCAGATAGGCTGCATCCCAGAGTACTTAAGGAAGTAGCTCCAGAAATAGTGGATGCATTAGTAATAATCTTTCAAAACTCTTTAGATTCTGGAGTAGTTCCTGAGGATTGGCGGGTAGCAAACGTAACCCCACTTTTTAAGAAGGGAGGGAGAGAGAAAACGGGGAATTACAGACCAGTTAGTCTAACATCGGTAGTGGGGAAACTGCTAGAGTCAGTTATTAAAGATGGGATAGCAGCACATTTGGAAAGTGGTGAAATCATTGGACAAAGTCAGCATGGATTTACAAAAGGTAAATCATGTCTGACGAATCTTATAGAATTTTTCGAGGATGTAACTAGTAGCGTGGATAGGGGAGAACCAGTGGATGTGGTGTATCTGGACTTCCAGAAGGCTTTCGACAAGGTCCCACATAAGAGATTAGTTTACAAACTTAAAGCACACGGCATTGGGGGTTCAGTATTGATGTGGATAGAGAACTGGCTGGCAAACAGGAAGCAAAGAGTAGGAGTAAACGGGTCCTTTTCACAATGGCAGGCAGTGACTAGTGGGGTACCGCAAGGCTCAGTGCTGGGACCCCAGCTATTTACAATATATATTAATGATCTGGATGAGGGAATTGAAGGCAATATCTCCAAGTTTGCGGATGACACTAAGCTGGGGGGCAGTGTTAGCTGTGAGGAGGATGCTAGGAGACTGCAAGGTGACTTGGATAGGCTGGGTGCGTGGGCAAATGTTTGGCAGATGCAGTATAATGTGGATAAATGTGAGGTTATCCATTTTGGTGGCAAAAACAGGCAAGCAGACTATTATCTAAATGGTGGCCGACTAGGAAAAGGGGAGATGCAGCGAGACCTGGGTGTCATGGTACACCAGTCATTGAAAGTGGGCATGCAGGTGCAGCAGGCAGTGAAGAAAGCGAATGGTATGTTAGCTTTCATAGCAAAAGGATTTGAGTATAGGAGCAGGGAGGTTCTACTGCAGTTGTACAGGGTCTTGGTGAGACCACACCTGGAGTATTGCGTACAGTTTTGGTCTCCAAATCTGAGGAAGGACATTATTGCCATAGAGGGAGTGCAGAGAAGGTTCACCAGACTGATTCCTGGGATGTCAGGACTGTCTTATGAAGAAAGACTGGATAGACTTGGTTTATACTCTCTAGAATTTAGGAGATTGAGAGGGGATCTTATAGAAACTTACAAAATTCTTAAGGGGTTGGACAGGCTAGATGCAGGAAGATTGCTCCCGATGTTGGGGAAGTCCAGGACAAGGGGTCACAGCTTAAGGATAAGGGGGAAATCCTTTAAAACCGAGATGAGAAGAACTTTTTTAACACAGAGAGTGGTGAATCTCTGGAACGCACTATGGGAACTTCACTTGCCCCCCTGCAGGAACTATACATCAGGAGGTGCAACTCCAGAGCCAACAATATCATGAGAGACCCCTTCCACCCCTGCAACGGACTGTTCCAGCTGCTACGGTCAGGCAAACGCCTCCGTTGCCATGCGGTGAGAACGGAGAGGTTGAGAAGGAGTTTCTTCCCAGAGGCCATTCGGACTGTAAACGCCTATCTCACCAGGGACTAACTCTACTGAACGTTTTTCCTTCCATTATTTATTTTGTAAAAGAATATGTGTGTTATGATTGTGTTTATAGTTTGTTTGGTTGTTTGTCTTTTGCACAAAAGTCCGCGAGCATTGCCACTTTCATTTCACTGCACATCTCGTATGTGTATGTGACAAATAAACTTGACTTGATTTTAAAAAGAAATATTCAAATCCTGTATACCCACGGCATGCTGAAGGAAAACCAGCTGTAACTTTTCAACACGTCTATTAATAAAATAAAATGCACGTCACAGGATCTGTTCTCCAATATCTATGCTGTATGCTAATAGCGCTAGAAATTTATATTTTACATATCTATTTAGCATTGTACGATGGCGCAGCGGCAGAGTTGCTTCCTTGCAACGCCAGAGACCCGGGTTCGATCCTGACTACTGGTGCTATCTGTACGGAGTTTGTACATTCTTCCGTGACCTGCGTGGGTTTTCTCCAGGATCTCCGGTTTCCTCCCACACTCCAAAGACATACAGGTTTGTGGGTTAATAGGCTTGGTATAAATGTAAATTGTCCTTTGTGTGTGTAGGATAATGTAAGTGTGTGGGGATCACCAGTCGGCGTGGACTCAGTGGGCCGAAGGGCCTGTATCTCTAAACTAAAATGGACAGCAGTTTGTTAAAAATTAGACTTCATCATGCCCAACAGTAGAGAATTACATTTATGCGCTCTTCCTAAAACAAAAGCCACGAAGACCATGGTTGATTTTCATCTGAGGCGCATACTGGTTGTCAGCCCACTCAGTCTGATGTGACTCAGTGCTTTCATATAGATAAAACGATGCTAGCAGGGAAATCTTGGTCCCTTATGCGACCTCACAAAAGTACATTCTGAACTGTTTTTAGCCATTGATATACAACAATTACATTCCATTTTTAATGCACTTCATAAAGCACTGGTTTATACAGCGATAAATAATCTATTCAACAGAAAAACATTTCCATTGAAACTGTTTTCTGGTCTAGAAAATACCAATAATTTAGATTTACTGTCCTCAAGCATACAAGTGTCTAGAACATGGGTGACAACCTTTGTGGTAACAATATTTCTAAGATATATTTACAACCTCAGCAGCATTGAATTATTGGTTATACATAAACCAAACATTAATTACTCTTTAATTTAAACATTAATTACTATATTTAATCTTTCACTTCACTTAATGTAGAACAATTTCACAATTTATTCCCAAATACCAGTATTTGCATCACATGGCAACATTTGAATGATCAAAGGACCTACCTGTAGTTTGTTGCAGGAATTCAATTAGCCAATGGAGCAACTAAGAATTTATTTTCCACAGTATTTAGTACAGGGTTAATAAAAATTCTTGTTGACAATGGTCAGTATGAAAAAAAATCACACATCATGTATGATGAATTAGACATCATGCAATATTGATTGGTCAATAACGTGAAAAATGATTGGTCTGGTCAATATAACAGTGAGAGGGGAAAGGATGGCTGCAGGACTTGAGGCTTATTTAAAAAAAAAAAAAAAACTTCTAATATTGTCAAATTCTGACCTTTAAGAACT
This sequence comes from Amblyraja radiata, assembly GCF_010909765.2. Classification (NCBI taxonomy): domain Eukaryota; kingdom Metazoa; phylum Chordata; class Chondrichthyes; order Rajiformes; family Rajidae; genus Amblyraja; species Amblyraja radiata. The sequence continues at coordinate 33,470 of NW_022630211.1, forward strand.
TTAAGAACGTCAGGGCCAAAGAAAAACAAGTGATGCATATTAAGAATCGACACAACCATTAATCACATAATGATATTGAGCCAAGAGGAAACCACAAGTTGATTAAATACTTGAAACTATTTGCAAAGATAAATGAGAATCCGACTCCAAGAATCAAATGGGATGGGGGGGGGGGGGGGGGGGGGGGGGGGGGGGGGGGGATCAACAGTTAGAGAGATTTAACATTTTGCTGAATTAATCTACTTTAAAAATAAAACATTTGTACAAATTAAATCACAGGTGTTTCAAACAGCGCTGATATTTATGTGCTATTTACGTCACAAGAATGCACTCGTTCCACAGGCAGCTATAAACAAATTTTACATTCATTAAATTCTTAATGTACAAACTCATTGATACACTAGGCTAATTCCTGTGATAAAGGTTGTCCTGACATGAATGACTAAAACAATTAGATCTATATTCTTTGAAGTTTTGTACAATGAGAAGTAATTTTATTAAAACACGTAACATCCTAAAGGACATTACCGGGGAGGGAGG